>NC_140589.1:549497206-549652253 GCF_964204655.1 Triturus cristatus | reverse complement strand
CGCATATTAAAAATTATATGTTTAGTTTAAGCAATGTTTATGTGATTTGCGCCTAAATAAACCTGCATTTAACGGCTTTAATTGTCGCATATGGCTAGATAAATGCATACACATAAGGGTATTAGCAAGGGAATAACATTGTTTTATTCATATCCATGTATTAATTACGTTTTGTGTTTCTTTACCTTAAGTTGACTATTTCGGCCTGCTAAAAGATGGCCGCCAACCGAATCCACACTAAAGTACATGACTTCATGCAATTGACAGCAGAGGAAGGCGTCTGCTCTGACTAGGTAGCAACCTCTCCTTGAACCCCTGTACCAGGTCCATGAAGACTACTCTGGGCGAGAAGCCAATGTCCCTGAACATGGAAGAAATGTTGCTAGTTTGGAACCAAAAGCCACCTTTTCCACAATAAACTGATACACTCCTGACCTGGGAACGATTTTCCCATACGCCTACTTTAATACATCATCCGAATGTGAACATTAAATTTGTTGCTTAAAATCTTGGGACGGGGCTGAATTCAGCCAATGAAATGACTAGAAATTATGAAATGTTTCCTTTATATGCAAAATTTCAGTATAAATATTAGTAGTCCAGAGAGGGAAATTAGGTTACCACCCTACGATCTTGAGACGCACCCTGATCGATGCTATTCACTACGCTGACAGCAGAGGACGGGACGTTAGACTCTTTGATGATTTCCTGAGGACCCGATTCTGACTTAGAGAAAGACAATTAGCCAGAATAGGTAATTTTGACTCAAGATACGATTGCACTTGTTAGGATTTGATTTGCAATTTTAATTAGATAAAGAATTGATTGTTTGAAGAACTGTGTCGAGTGGTTATTTCTTGAAAATTTATATTTTATTAGCATAAGAATTGAAGTGTTTATCATCAAATCACTAGTCAACTAAATGATCCAGTTGGCCTCCGGATGGAGGAATTGTCAGGATAAAATTGAATAGATGTGGTCTCCTCCATCCAAGGGAAATAAAGCTGTAGTTCGGAAGGGAATTTAAAGACCCAATCTCCCCTGTAGGCACGGATAGATTGATGTGAATGAATGTTGGTGTTATGGGCCCCACCAGCGTGTGATGTGTGAATGTGCGTGTGACTATGAAATCATTCCGTCCGTGGAAGCAGGAGGAGATTTTGTGTTCTGAACTGCACCAGTTTTCTTGGTAGCAAGATGATGGTTTTTATTGTCTAGGATTGATGAGTTGTATATATATATATAGTTACCAGTATCCAGGGTAGCTAGAGAGGAGTTTTATTGTTCTGGTTGATGATTTTGGCATGTATATATAGCTTATTGATTATCAATTGATGTTGATATATGTATTAACACTATATGTTGAAGTCGTAGTGAGTTCTATGTAGTCTGTACGGCTTCTGGGATGTAAGAAGTCGGTGACAATTCCGTAGTAGGACAGAGGTAAGCGCTGTTCTCGGGAAAGACGGGATTGTGGTTGCCCGTAGGTACACGGGGAAACACGTAAAAATTGAAGTTGCGCGTCGCATTGTCTGGGTTCGATTCGGTGGCAACGCTGAGTGTCGCCAGTAGAGATAATTTCTGTGTGAGAGAAGTGTATATGATAGCAAAAGAGTTAGCGGGGAAATTTCAGTCTACAGTACCAGGAAACCAATAGGTATGCCGATAACGCTTTTTATTGAAAAGGTAGCAGGTGTTCTCTGAGCTTGTTAGAAGGACAGAGTAGAGGTAAGCGCTGCTTTGTTAACAAATGTTATAATTCTGTAGTAGGACAGACTGTACGCTGTTCTCGGGAAAGCAGGATTCTGTGTGAATGAACAGTACTTCTTTGTGTGAAAGTGCGTGAATGAAATAGCATTTGAATTAATTGCGGAACTCTGGTGTTATTTCTCAGGAGCATTATGTTTCCAACTATGTGTTTTAATTCCGGAGAGAACAGTTGATTAATGCGTGATAGAGGGGTGAAGTAGAGGGATGTGCTACTTTGCCAACGGACGTAATAATTCTGTAGTAGGGCAGAGATAAGCGCTGCTCTCTGGAAAACAGGATTCTCGAGGGAAAGGTCTTTTGCTATTCTGTGGTTAGCGGAGCAGACAATGGAGATGTTTGTACGTTGTAACTAACCAGTATTGTAAATTTGAAACAAAGTCTACCGAGTAGTTTTGTAAAGGAGGGGTAGACTGAGGACAGGAATCAGGAGTAGAAGCCGCTGCAGCGACTGTAGACGTCAGAAGGACCGCGCTGGGATTGGACAGCTAGTCAACGACGTAGACGCTCCAGGATTGGTGCGTTAGTGTGAATCGCGCAGGGATTGGAAGTTGTGACAGTGACGTAGACGTGCCAGGATTGGTGCGTGAGTAAGAGTCACGCTACTATTGGATTAAAAATCATACCGAGGTATAGAAGACTAAAAGAGTTCACGGAAGGCGGGAAAATGTATTATCATTCACCCGAAAGAAAGAAAAAGTCTGTGTTTAGTAAATTGAAAAATGTATTTGTAAAGGACAAGAAAATTGTGACGAGGGAAGGACAGTTACTTCCTCCGGCAAAGACCCCTGCATCCTTTATGGTTGCGAAATATGGGTACCATACATAGACAATTGGGCAAAATATACAAAGGAAGACGGAGTTCTAGTGTTTTCAGAGGATGGGTCTTTTAATTTGGCCATATTAAAATGTAAATTGATACTTGTATAGCGCACTACTCACCCACAAGGGTCTTAAGGCGCTTGTACGAATACCGCTGTGGAACCCATCCTGGCTTTCCCTGTGAGGCGTCCACTCCTGGGCACCCCCAAGGTGGAGGCCAGGCATCCTTAGCGTTGTGGGGCCGTTGTGGAGATTAAGCAAGATATTGCCCAGAGTTGCAGAGTGGGACTCCATGATTGGAATGGCACCGAGGCGAGAATTATCAGGTCCATGGAATTTTTGAGCCCAAGACCCGCCGAGGCGGGGAATTGAACCCTCGTCCCAGGCTAGACCTCTGCATCAGGGTCTGCCGCTCTAATCATTGAGGAACTTACGGGAACGGATGATGAGTTTAGATCCGCGACCTAGGCCTACGCGGTTTGAGGCATTGACAGAGTGGGAAGATGAGATGCATGAGCGAGAAAAGCAGAGAAATGGATCCAGGTACCGGTATATGTTAGGACGGCCGAACGATCGAGAAACTCATAGCGATAGAATGAGGAGGTGGCGACATGCCAGTATGACAGAAGGATTATTTCCACTTAGAACGGAAGGAGAAAGTGGAGGAGGAAAATGTCTAGAAAAAAGAAATCATGTAGAAACCCGGAGGTATGGGGCTAGTGACACAGATGACGATGTTTTAGATGATATGTTTTACAAGAGCCCGCCTCCATACAGACAGGAACCAGAAACGCCCACTACAGGAACACCAGTGAGGGAGACCCTGAGAATCATTAAAACAGAAGTTATGACCCCAGAAGTAAAACGGAGAAATTCACTTAAAGAGAAGGGGACTAAGGTGGAGAATGAAAATCCTAGAGAATTAGCAGAAACCACCTTAGAATTAACTGAGAAAATAAGGGAACTAACGAAAAATCTAGAAGCAGTTACAGTTCCCGTGACCATAGGTCCTGTTATGCCTATTTTTGAGAAGCAGAAAAACAGTGAGCAGGGACTAATCGTTCCGTATGTGAACCAGAAACAGGCAGAACTGCCCCTGATGAAAACGAAAGGAAATTCCTGGGAACATGCTATGGGTGAAAGTGAATTACCTCTGTCAAAGAATCCATTTTATTGTTCTGATACTGTAGAGAGAAACCGAAGGGTAGAGGGATCAATGTTAGAACCACAGAGACTGACAGAACCAGGAAATATAGAAAAGTCAGTAAGTATAACTACTGAAGATTTGAATGACTGGCTAAAAGGTTTGCAGGATAAAGAAAAGGAATCACATACCATTGATGTTGCAAAGTTGAGGATGGTGTTAGAAGAACTGATAGTAGGGACATTTCCCACAGAAAAGCTGAAAAACTACCAAGATGAGGAACTACTGTTCCTCTGCAAAAGCATCACCTGGAGAGCGAAGAATTTACATGACAGACTAGCAGAAATAGCGAGTGAAATGGGAATTGACATGGACAAGGTAAAGGCATTACAAAAGCCCTACCGAGTGGATTTTACAGAAAAAGACATTGAGAATCTGAACGCTGCAGGACGAATAGGGCAGATTAGGGACATAATCACAGTATTAAGGAAATGGGGAGATGTGGATAAGTGGAAGAGCAGGTGGTATAGAAAGCGAGATGACATCTCAGACAGAACATTCCCAGCGTTTCCTGTGAGAGAAAAGGAAAAAGTGGTAATGGAGTTACCTATGAGAGAAATTCCAGGAGGAGGATATGTGCATGTCCCATGGACGAGACAGGACATTTTGTCATTTACCAATGATTTCCCTCGATTACGGGAAAAGCCGGTCGAGTGATACAGACAGGTAGACAGATTTGTGAAACTGTCGAAAGTATTGTGGATTGATCTAAATAGCCTGTTTGCTATAATAGTGCCAGCAGATTTGTGGGCAGAATGTAAGATAGTCATAGATTGGCCCACCAAAGAATACCCGAGGGATCCCAAAACAGGAGCCCCAGACCCAGAGGTCATGAAGAAGTATGAACAGGTCATGGTCTTCTTGAAGAATAAAGTGCCCCCGAAAGAAACAGATTGGGTTAAAATAGATCGAACCCATCAAGAAGCGAAAGAGTCAGTCCATGCATATTATGAGAGGCTAATTCTGGCGTTCAAACAGTTTAGTGGGGATGACAGCCTGGGAGAAAAAGACCTGAGTCATTTTGTGTACAGATTTGTGTATGGTCTACGTCCTGAGATTGGGGACATGATCAAGCAGCACACCGTGGACTGGCAGAGTAAGAAAATAGATGAGATCCTGAGACATGCTAAATACTTTAGTGAAGAAATTGAGGCAAAACAGCAGAAATTAAAAGAGAAGGCAATGTGGGCTCAAGTAAAGGTTGCAGAGAGGCAGGAAGCTCAGCTAATAGAACAAGCTAATAATCCAGGCATAAAATCAAAGTTTGGTCCAGGAAAGGGGAAGGGTAACATTGAGGAAGCCAAGAAGAAGTTCCCTTGTCACAACTGTGGCAGGCTAGGGCATTGGAAATCCGAGTGTAAAAATCCACCTCTTGCTAATGATGAAAATCCGTCATTAAATCCACAGGTGCAGTGTGAGGGGAGTGGCCCATCGCCGCAACAGCAGAAGGCTGGCGGTCTACAGAATCAGGTGCCAAAACCGCCCTTACCACAGAGCCGAAGTACCCAGAGGTATAGCAAGGAAACGGGATTCTACAATGAAGAACAGGTAAACAAACCGCAACGTGCGAGCGCTGTGTCACAATATTGGATGCACAATGATGAAAGTGAGCCCGAAGAAATCTATTGACGGTGCTTAAAAGAGGAAGCAGAGTGCGTACTTGGCGCATGTCTAGAAATAGATCAGACAGGACCATTTGTAGATGGGAAGGTTAATGATGAAAACATTACTTTCTTAGTGGACACTGGAGCTACACGATCCACTGTCAGATCAGCAGATGTGAAAAATCTTCCTCTTTCGGATGAAACAATCCAAGCAGTTGGTGTGTCGAACACCCAGATAAAAACGTACCTTACTGATCCTGTAAAGGTCAGAATAGGGAAATTCTCAGACATGCATAGATTCGTGGTGTGTGACACCAGTCCTGTGAATCTATTAGGAAGGGATTTGTTGTGCAAAATGAATTGCACCATATTCTGTACACCAGACGGAATAGCTTTTGAAACACCAGATGAGGATGTCCTGTACAAAATGACCATAGCTAATCGAGAGTGCGAGGTTGCTGGAACCTATGCTGTATTCAATCCAGATGAATTGCCCCCAGAATTGAAACAGGCAGTGAAAGCAGCAGTCTGGGACTTCACTGGGGAAGATGTAGGCCTGATGAGAAATGTAGACCCAGTGAGAATTGCTGTAAAAGAGGGAGCTGTTTACCCCAACATTCCACAGTACAGACTGACCCCAGAAATAATAGCAGGGGTAACCCCTTTAATTGAGAAGATGATCCAGCAAGGAGTGCTGAGGGAAATAATGAGCAGGCCATGTAATTCGCCTATCATGGGACTGAAAAAGCCAAGTGGGAAATTCTGGATTGTACAAGATTTGAGAAAGGTTAACAAGATTGTCATTTCCTGTTGTCCAATTGTTCCAAATCCTTCAGTAATTTTGTATCAAATCCCACATGATGCAGAATGGTATACAGTAATTGATTTGTGTCATGCTTTCTTTTCCATACCTTTGCATCATGACAGCCAGCCACTTTTTGCATTCAGGTTTGGAAACCGTATTTTGGCATGGTGCCGAATCCCACAGGGGTACACAGAAAGCCCTTCCATTTTCAATCAGCTGTTAAAGAAATCTCTGGAAAGCCTCACCATGCCTGAAAATTCAGTTTTGGTCCAGTATATTGACGACCTATTGGTGGTGTCAAAGACACGAGAAGCTTGTGAAGCAGACACCATAGCTTTGCTAAATCACCTGGCAGATGGAGGACTTAAGGTATCTCCAGCAAAACTGCAGTACTGTAAGAAGGAAGTGACATACTTGGGTCATAATATTGAGAAAGGCCTGAGGAAAGTGACCATAGACAGAATCCGAATCATTAGAGGAATGAGACCTCCAATGACCCAAAGAGAAGTAAGAATGTTCCTAGGAATGGTTGGGTCGGTCGTCAGTGGATAAGTAACTTCTCCCTGATTGCCAAACCATTGGTGAAGTTGACAAAAAGGGAGGCGAAAGACCCCCTTGAACTGAACAAAGAAGAATTGGCGGCATTTAAACAGCTGAAAAACAGTCTTTGTGAAGCCCCTGCACTAGGTATGCCAGACTATGAAAAGGAGTTTGAGCTATACTGTAGTGAGCGAAATGGGTGTGCACTTTCAGTGTTGATACAGAAACATGGAAGACAAAGAAGGCCAATAGCCTATTTCTCATCAATGCTAGATCCAGTGGCAATAGGTCTGCCAGGATGTCTGAAAGCGGTAGCGGCCACTTGCCGAAGCCTAGAGCAGAGTGAGGGAATTGTGATGGGGTATCCTCCCCCCCCTCCTTAGCGCCTTGAGACCCTCTGGGTATGTAGTGCGCTATATAAATTCTCTGACTTGACTTGACTTGACTATCCAGTAAAAGTGTTTGTACCCCATAGTGTGGCGATTTTTTTGACAAGGAGTCGAACACAGTTCATGTCACATAGTCGGCTGACTAAGTATGAAAAGGTCATTCTAGGTGCGAACAATGTGAGTCTGGAAAGGTGTGTGAATGTGAATCCAGCTACACTTTTGCCTGATGCAGAGAGAGTGGAGATAAGAGAAGAAGCTGATCATGATTGTCTGGATGTGCTTGATTATTGCACAAAACCTCCTCCTGATATAAAAGACCTACCACTGCCAGAAAGTGATCATGTGTTTTTTGTGGATGGATCCTGTCTGAGAACGGAAGAAGGAGTGTTGAGTGCAGCCTACGCAGTGTGTACAGTTTCAGCAGTTATAGAGGCATCACCCTTGAAAGGAGTTAGATCCGCTCAAGTAGCAGAAATAGTGGCATTAACCAAAGCATGCAAGATTGGGAGAAATGCAAGAGTGACTCTGATGACTGAGAGCCAGTATGGCTTCGGAGTTGTCCACGATTTTGGCCAACTATGGCTACAAAGAGGTTTCCTGACCTCAAGTGGAACTCCCATAAGGAATGCAGAAGTGGTGGGAAAATTGCTTGAGGCAATACAAATGCCCAAAGAATTGGCTGTGGTGAAATGTGCTGCTCATGGACAGGGTAGTGATTACATCACTACTGGAAACCGGTTTGCAAATGACATGGCTCAGTATTGTGCCCGAAACAAATATTCGATCAATCGGTCTAAGGAAAAGGAAATGTCTTTTTGCTCCATAATGTTTACTAACGTTGTGGGAACATGGGAAGAAGTGAGGCAACTGCAAGATGAAGCAGGGGATGAGGAAATGAGACAGTGGGTAAAAGCAGGATGTGCCCCCAGAGAAAAAGATCATGTGTGGGTATATCGAGATGGAAGACCAGTAATGCTTGATAGCATGATGTCAACTATGGCACGCATGTATCATGGCCAAGGACATCTGGGAAGGGATGCCATGATAAGGGCCTTTAAACAGACCTGGTATAATCCAAAATTCAGGCTGATTGCAGAAAGTCTCTGTCAGAGATGTTTGACATGTCAACAGTACAATCCAGGAAGAAAAACAGTGGTGAGTCTGGGTACCATAGGTCGGGAAGGAGGACCTTTCACTAGAATGCAAGTAGATTTTATTGAAATGCCCCCTTACAACAAACTGAGGTATGTTTTGGAGGTCATTTGTCTGTTCTCTAGGTGGGTGGAGGCATACCCGACCAGAAGAAATGATGGAATCACAGTGGCTAAGCTGTTGTTGAGGGAATTCATCCCAAGGTATGGGTTCCCAATAACCATTGAATCAGACAGAGGAGGACATTTCTACAATGAGATCATGAAACTGATTTGTGAAGCATTGGGTGTAAACAGAAACTGCATTGTGCCTACCGACCAGAGGCTTCTGGTGTGGTCGAGCAAATGAATGGTACCATCAAAAATAGAATTGGAAAAATGTGTTTGGCCACAGGGTTGAAATGGCCTGATGTCTTGCCTCTGGTTTTGATGACCATCAGGTCTACTCCTGATAGAACCACAGGTTTGAGTCCACACGAGATTATCATGGGTCGTGCCATGAGACATGTGTTTGTGCCAGTCAACAAGCTGATGACTATAACTGATGACATGATTTTGGATTACTGTAAAGGCCTGGCTGACGCAGTTCATTCTGTGTTTCACCAGGTTGGAGCGGATGCCACCACTCTTGAAAGAAAACCAGCCCATGATTTGAGCCCAGGGGACTGGGTAAGGATAAAAGTACACAGAAGAAGAAACTGCCTGGTTCCAAGGTGGGGAAGGCCAAGACAGGTCATCCTGACTACAAAAACTGCTGTGAAGTGTGCAGGACTGAAGAACTGGATACATGCTAGTCACACTCTGAGAGTTCCAAATCCAGCAGACGGCATTGGAAAAGAATACTTTGACGAATCAGAATCAAGTGATGAGTCAAGCAGTGAAAACACAAAAACAAAAGAAAACCCTGAAAGGGGGGAAAATGAGCCAAGACTAGTTCAGATCCACCAGAGAGGAAATTCTGAGGAAAAGGTTGCAGATTTCAGACACTTCAGATTCTGGAGATGAGCAAAACGCCAATGGTGAACACAGAAAGAGGAAAAGAAAAGAAAAGAACATTCAGTCAGAAGTAACATTTTCACCAAATGAGAGAGTAGAAGAAATTCCACCTGAGAAAATATTGGAAGAAGAAGGGACAGTTGTAGAAAGAGAGGGACAGATTGCGGAAGATCCCCGAGGAGATGTAGGGAACTGCAACATCCAGACAGGTGAAGGGACAATAAGTCAGCAAGAAGATTACGTGCCGGAGACCCGAGGAGGGACAGAAGTAGGGCCAACCAAAGAGGTGGAAAAGGAGACTTCTGAAAAGGAAAAATCAAATGAAACAGAATCTGAGGACAGCGAAACAGAGATACCAGAAGGTCGAGTTCTGAGAAAGAGAACCTGGATTGAGGAAAGAAACGGCAAAGACGACAAAACAAGAAGGAACGCCAAAGGAGATATTTGGCCAAATAAAATTAATAAATTAAGATACAGACTGACGCGAGCTAAACCCTCAGAGGCTGAACAAGTGAATGAAGTAACTAGTCAGCATCCAGAGAAAGAGGGAGAAACAGCAGTGTCAGAAGCAAACAAACGAGCAAGGAAGCCAAATCAGAAATATAAGTCCCCTGAATGGACATACGTGGCACTGCCTGAACAAGGAGAAGAGGCAGATAGTCAAGGAAATCCAGAGGAGACTTGGCTGAAACTGATAAAAGAAGAAGAGACTGGGGAAATCCTGAGAGTTATCCTATCCGACATCGGAGAAGAAGTGGAAGATCAGGAAATCCTGCATGTGGATGACGAGAAAGAAGTGAAGAACGACGAAAGGCCAAGCTGAGTAATTTAGGCGATCCTTGTAGGAATACAGAGGATTGAATAATAAAAATTGCAATATTTGAACAAATCTGTAAAGTTTAGCTTCAAAAGCTAAAGGAGGCGGAGTAAAAGAGGCTGAAGACACGGTTAGATCTAACAAGATGGCTAACATAGATGATAACAAGAGTAGATGTACCTTCATGAGAAGATGGTGCAAGACATGTTGCTGTTGTACAGGATTATTAATGCTTCTTTGGAGCGTACTCACTCTTTTGATCTCTTTCAAAGTAACTCTAGATACATTAGCAGGACATACTGAGAATATAAATAATATAGTGAAAAACTCACAAAAAGTAATACCGGTTAGAACAAGCACAGAGCATGTGCATCAAGATAGGTCAATAAATGATTTCTCTAGCAATGTGTTTTCAAAACTGTTGTATGAATATGTTAAAACAATGGAAGTAAGGGATTGCTACGTCTGCATGCAATTACCTGCATCTGTTTCAGAAGGGGTGACTTATCATCACCTCCCAGCAACTTACGGAATAACATGTAGCTTCTTGACTAGTATATTTTATCAAGTAGGAAAATTAGAGTACAATTTGTCTAACATAGATAATATTCTTGGACGATTGCCCATGAATAAAGAATTAAATCCAGCTAAAGATGCTAATACATTAGGAGAAATTTTCATAGAAACTAAAGGATTAACCCTAGAATATATTTGTAAGAACAATTTAACTTGCAGTTTGAAACCAGAAGAGAAAACATTCTTGGATATGGTTGAGGAGAGAAGATTGGATATACACAAGAATACAGAAGGACATAAAGAAGGGGAAAACATTTGGGCAATAGATGGGCACAAGGAAACACAAGGTGATGTTAGACCAACCATAGCTATAGATTCACCACAGAAAGGCAAATTATGCATCATGAGAGAAAGATCCCAGTATGATTACATATACATAGGGACAAGTGAGTGTCATGATACATACTTCATTGCATCTGGATGGGGATTTAGAGGTGGAGAAGACCCAGTTTTCCCTGGATTGTATTATATTTATTACAGGTTGCCTGACCATTGGTATGGCACATGTTATGTAGGCCTGGTCTTTCCAAAGATCTTTCACATGGATAGAGTAGAAAATAGTGGACCAAATAACCTACTAATGCGTAGCAGAAGAGAAACTTGGTTAGAAATTGTAGGTGATATTTTTGGGGCCTTGATACCAGCAGTGGGAATATCTTTGAATGCAAATAATATTCGGAAACTATCCACTATTGTGGATCGTTTGTCAACAAGCACAGCTGGAGGATTTCTATTGGTAAACACCGAATTGGTTGCCATGCGTGCTATGATTATGCAAAATCAACTTGCCCTTGATATTCTATTGGCAAAAGAGGGTGGAGTCTGTGGAATGATGAAAGTTCAACATTGTTGCACTTACATTCCTGATGAAAGCTGAGATCTAAAAATCTATATAAAAAATATTACAGAATTGCATGACGAAATAAAACCACTGGAGGTTGAAAGTATCTGGACTAGAATTAGTAATAAGATGGCTGCTATAAAAGCTTTCTTAGGTAAATTAGGTAGTACTATAATAGGGAAAATATTATTTCCATTAACCTGTGTGATTTTTGTATTATTACTACTTAGATTAGGGTGTATGTGTTGTAGATATAGGAGAAATAAAAAGAAGGTTAAAAGAGAAATTTACAAAAAGAGAGAAAAGAAACCAGAAAAAGATCTCAATGAAATAGAAATGGAAGAATGGAAGGAGAGCATGTATGATAGAACCCAAAGAGAAGATGAAAGGGAAACTGAATTTTAATTAAGCAAAAAGACATTTCAAATTTCTGCAAAAGGGGAAACCAAATTGAAATTTGTGGGTTGTTTGGTGGTGATAAAATCACCAAAGGGGGGATTGCTGGAGCGGGTAAAATAAAATTATTTGGTATACCCAATTCATTTATACATGTTTATAATAAAAGGACTAAATGATAATTTTAATGATTAAACAGTATGCTGTGATAAACTAACCAACCTTATTAATCAAGAGAACATACATGGGAACGCATTTGCATGACTAAATTAATAGGTGAACTAAGATTGTACGCATATTAAAAATTATATGTTTAGTTTAAGCAATGTTTATGTGATTTGCGCCTAAATAAACCTGCATTTAACGGCTTTAATTGTCGCATATGGCTAGATAAATGCATACACATAAGGGTATTAGCAAGGGAATAACATTGTTTTATTCATTTCCATGTATTAATTACCTTTTGTGTTTCTCTACCTTAAGTTGACTATTTCGGCCTGCTAAAAGATGGCCGCCAACCGAATCCACACTAAAGTACATGACTTCATGCAATTGACAGCAGAGGAAGGCGTCTGCTCTGACTAGGCCTGACCTGGGAACGATTTTCCCATATGCCTACTTTAATACATCATCCGAATGTGAACATTAAATTTGTTGCTTAAAATCTTGGGACGGGGCTGAATTCAGCCAATGAAATGACTAGAAATTATGAAATGTTTCCTTTATATGCAAAATTTCAGTATAAATATTAGTAGTCCAGAGAGGGAAATTAGGTTACCACCCTACGATCTTGAGACGCACCCTGAACGATGCTATTCACTACGCTGAAAGCAGAGGACGGGACGTTAGACTCTTTGATGATTTCCTGAGGACCCGATTCTGACTTAGAGAAAGACAATTAGCCAGAATAGGTAATTATGACTCAAGATACGATTGCACTTGTTAGGATTTTGATTTGCAATTTTAATTAGATAAAGAATTGATTGTTTGAAGAACTGTGTCGGGTGGTTATTTCTTGAAAATGTATATTTTATTAGCATAAGAATTGAAGTGTTTATCATCAAATCACTAGTCAACTAAATGATCCAGTTGGCCTCTGGATGGAGGAATTGTCAGGATAAAATTAAATAGATGTGGTCTCCTCCATCCAAGGGAAATAAAGCTGTAGTTCGGAAGGGAATTTAAAGACCCAATCTCCCCTGTAGGCACGGATAGATTGATGTGAATGAATGTTGGTGTTATGGGCCCCACCAGCGTGTGATGTGTGTATGTGCGTGTGACTATGAAATCATTCCGTCCGTGGAAGCAGGAGGAGATTTTGTGTTCTGAACTGCACCAGCTGTACTGGCCAGAATATCCGTCCGGTAAAATTGTCATGGAATGGGCTCCAGTGTCCATTTTTTCAACTGGGCATTTCACCGGTTGACTGGAGCCATTGGAAGCCTGTTTTTAAGGCATGTGGGATGCTGCTCGCTCCTCTGCTACTTTCTCCAGCCTCCCCAAGTGATTGCAGCAGGTGGGAGGATTGGATGGGGGTTTCAGGAGAGAAAGAGAGAAGACACAGAGAGAGAAGGCGAAAGAGGTGAGAGAAGAAGAGGGGAGCAGTTCTGGATTGAACATTTTCCCGATTCTGTGGAGTTTTAACTTGTATTAGCCATAGTTATGTGTGTATATACGGTACAGAGTAGTTCTGTCTGGCTACTTAGGCCTAATTTACAAGAAAGTGCTGCAGCGCGGCACCGCAAGCCCTTTGGCTGCGCCACGCTGCAGCACTTTCAAAGCACAGGGATGCACCATATTTACAATAAAATGTTGCATTCCTGTGCTTTTTCCTGCACAGTCGAACAATGGGCTGTCATGCGCCAACACAGGCACACTTGCACCATGGTGCAAGGATGCCTGCGTCATGAGGATGATTGTGTATGTGCAGGAAGAGACACCTTCCTAGACATAAACAATCAGCAGAGGTGAATTCCTTGTTCTCTGGGTGCTGCAGAATGCAGCAAGCAGAGAAAGAGAAAAAAAAAACTAGGAGAAATGAATACATTTCTTCTCATTGTGCCTACCTATGCCTCCCCTGGGGAGGCGTATCATTCAGACGCATTTCCAGGTTTACGATTTCTCGTAAATCTGGAAATGTGTCCTGTTCCATGGGTGTTGCTGTGGGTGTTCCCACGCAACGCCCCTTTCACGTAAAGTCCTGCGTGTAAAAGGGCCACATTTACAAGGACAGGAAAAGCCACACAGGATAAGTCACGCAGGGTGACTTTTTCTGTCCTGGTAAATATGGACTAGTAAAATGTGCCCCCAGTGTGTCACAAACGTGACGCTCCGGTGGCGCAAGGGACTTGTAAATGAGCCCCAGAGTATCTCCACACATAGCTACACCTAACTCGTATTCAGGTTTAAAACTGGTTTAAAAAAAAAACGGAAGCACTTCCAAAAATCCCTAGTCAGAACACTTCAAGGTTGCAAAATCTGCAACTGCAGATACCTTCAGAAACAGAGCATTGAAGAATGAATCTAGATTTCTTAAATAAACTGCTGATCCCAAATCTTACCATTATTTGACAAAGAACAATATGCATTTAACTTTCTGTGACTAATCTACAGAGGAAGAAATATACTGAATTCAGATTTTAAAATGCTCGTCTTGGGGTGAGAAAATGGATGAGATTGGCTGGATTTCCATAACAAAAATAGGAAACAATTTGAATGATTTGGCTGGCAGCGAATTAAAATCCACTTGTTGCATTGAGCCCATTAGTTCTAGAATTATTCGTTGCAGCTATAAAAATGTAAATGATAGAAGCATTAGTCTAGACTCTATTGAAATATATTGGACAACAAACACTGCCACAGATGTCACAGGTCAGTAGAACTGTGCCTTTTTTAAGTGTCAGTTAGAACACTCAATTTGAAGAAATTCGCATTTCTCTTCCAAGGGTTCTTTTTATGCTGTCATTACTAGGTACAAGGTGATCGTTATGCTGAAGTATAATGATATGGCTAATTAGGAAGCTTCTGCCACTTCTGTTCTTAATATGGTAATAACCGCCATGGCAATACACTGACTGTCTTCACTTTCTCAATTTTGACTCTAAATAAATCTCTCCGCTTCTCACATTTGTCAAGTAAAGCGACAAATGCAAAAGGACTACTCGCCACGTGTCTTTTCCACAAGTGGAATCTGAATTTAAAAGCAATACGTTTTTCCCATTTTAGGAAACCGATTTAAAACAGTCAACGTGCTTTGAGAGCTTAATAATGGTATTATGGAAAATCTACTTGAAAGAATGCATTATATGACTGTGTACTAAATCAGAATTTCAACTGAATAATGTAGGCGGAAAACAATAAGTCTGTTACCGATTGCCCTAGATTGTTTCAGAAAAGGTGCCTTTAATTTAGTATTCTGACAGCTGATTTATTATAAATCGTCTTATAGGCAAAGCATCGATTTATGTTTAATGTGTGCAGATATGTAGGTATCAATTGCATATTTCATTTTAATTGATATCAATTCTGCAACGTTTTAAGACAACAAATGAGCATGACATTATTGATGATTATTTCTAGTAGGTTACATTCTAATGTAACATTAGGTAGAATCAAGCATAGCAGCGAGCCCGACCGCCATAAGGGCGTGTGGATGGGCGCGTTCTCCCAGGGGAACATTTTGATAAAGAAGTGGGTGAATAGTGCATTTTCAAGCAAATCTGGAAGAGAAATAAGGTTTATAAGGAAATTGTGAAAGTGCAGACTTAAAATATTTTGAAACACATCTCTTACTGAATTAAAATTGTTCAATGGTTAGTCTGATTTTTAAATTCAAATTGTACAGAGCGACAAGCAATGTTTGTGATTATGTTACCTGGACCTTATAACAAGCGTGGGTATTGCAAAATAAAAATGTAAATTATCTTTTGGGCAAAATGTTAACAAGTTGTACTTAACTTTACAGTGCAAGTGCATATATATTAAATGGCAGGAGCCTCAATCCTCTTTATAAGAACATGTCTGATATTTTCTTCATACACTGTAGTTTTGGCATCAATAAAAATATTAATTTCATATGATAATGACATAACTGCTTAATCAGTATAACCAGAGAGCTTCATAACAGACTTTAAGATAACAGTGCTAAGTATCTCACATATTTCTTTATTTATTAACATACCTTTACAAAAGAAATCCACTGCTAAGGAAATACAAGTTATTGTGATTGGTCAGACTGAACACAATGAGACAGCAAGGAATAAACATTAAAAGGCAGTATGGCATCCTACAAGGCACTTTATGTCTCATTTAGGAGATAAAGAAATATGATCATATCACCCCCTTCCTGATGGAACTCCATTAGCTCCCCTTACTGGTCCACTGCATCATAAAAATCAGCTGCATCATTTACACAGATTGCAAATGATGCAGCTGTTTTTCATGATGTAGTGGCCCAGCAAAGCCTTCATGACCTGTTGCCGTACCCCCCCCCCCCTTAGCTTGACCGACAGAACAAAGTTATCAGAAATGAAATCAGTGTTTTGGATCAGATAGCAATTGTAAAGAATGCTGTATGAACCCACACAAGGTAATGAGAGAGGTGCTGCTAAAACAAAATAACAAAAGGACTCATTGTCTCAAATGCTCAGTATTGAGTTTCAGAGCCGGTATGTGGTAAATGTTAGACAGATTCAGTGACTCCAATATCTGTACAGCAGATTGGGACAACCAAGAAGGTCACAAACTATCAGCATACAAGCAATGTTAGGATTAACACATATTGTTCACTGTTTGGAGACAAAATCAGCATATTTGTTTTTAATAGCTGCAAACTTCTCATGACCTGAACATTAAAGCCTGGGATTCTCTTAACAAGGTCTACCTCTGTATGGAGAGCATTGCTCAAGCATTCAGGGCCCTATTATCAAGGAACGGAGATAACATTATCGCTGCTTTAGCTGCAGGAAACTGCTGCTAAAGCGGCGATAATGGGCTTGATAATATGCCCTTGAGAATTCCCATAGAAGCCCAATGTTCACACCAGAACCTGGGCTTCTATGGGAATTCACAAGGGCATATTATCAAGCCCATTATCGCCGTTTTAGCGGCAGTTTCCTGCAGCTAAAGCGGCGATAATGTTATCTCCGTTCCTTGATAATATGGCCCATAGTCTTTCCTCAATCATAGTGTTTCTCAAACAATGTCTTGAGTCTGTTCAAAGTTGAAAAACATGGTTCTTACTCTGTTGTTGTCATTGAAGTGGTTATGACTATTTTTAGTAAAGCCACTGTCTCAGTAAATGATTTTTCTATATTTATTTCAGATTGTCTTTGTTGAGCATAGGATAAGCTTAAACAGCCTAATTAATTTGCATGCTCAGGGAAGGAAATATAATAATTTGCAAACTGATCTCTTTACAGTAATGTGGCACTCACCTAGGGGCATATGTATCAAAAAAGAGAATTGCAATTCTCAATTAGCGATTTTTAGCGAATCGCTAACTGAGAATCGCAAAACGTGATTCCAAAATAAAATTGCAAATATTTAGCGATTCCTTAAAAATCGCAAAATTCAATAGTGAACTCCATAATATCGATTCCTTATTAGCAAATTCGCTATTGAGAAATCGCAGATTTAGTGAATCTACTATTCATGTGCAGCTTGATGACATCACACCCAGGAAGTGTGACTGCCCATGCTGTTCCTGATTAATTTGTGATTTCTTGTCGTCAACTTTCTAGGTTCTCCAAAATGTTTTCACAACCTGTGGCTAGGGATCTCCACCACAAATTCCCTATCTTTCCTGCATGGAGATCTTCGCGACTTGTGCGGAGATATCCACACATGTAGGAGTAGCATTTAGCAGTAAGTGTGTGAGTAAATATGCGGAGTTCCTTAAAAAAAGGGAAATAATTAGTACAAAATGGGTGGAGTTTTGGGAAATTAAAGGAGGGCTTAAGAGAGGTGCATAACAAAACAAAAAAATACCAACAGATGAGTAACACATTTCCCATTTATAAAATACACACCTACATCGATCTCTGAATTACTGATAAAAAAACAAGATTAAATGAACTCCTGAAGAGCCTTGGAATGAGTCAAGAACCACAAATAGCTAACCACTGGTACTGCAACACACTCTCAAGGAAATCAAAAGCAGAAGTGAATACATTTAACATTAACAAGATATAAGAATACATATGAAATAACGTTACATAAAGAAAAACCTTATATTACATTAATTTCGAAATATTTTAGCTGTTGCACAATTATTATTTTTTTAATTATAAATGCTTTATTTAATCTTTTCTTCGTAAATCTTCCATTTAATACAATTTCTTTCCAATTAGATTTCAAATAAAAGTTATTTAAAATATCATTAATAAAAAAATACCTTGTACACATGTTTGTAATGAATACGAAACCAGTGATATTGTAATTGAGCAATTAACATTTTAATTTGTTTAATGTACTAAAATACTTGAAATATATTATGTTATGTAAATTATTGTTAGACTTGGCATCTTTTGGCGTGTTTCCCCTGAGTTTTTGCTTTCTGACCTCCCGGTTTTGACTCTGTTTTTGCTGGCGTAGTGTTTCTGTGCACTTTTCTCATTGCTGATCAGTGGTAAAGTGCAAGTGCTCCTGTGGTAAATTGTGTTATGGATTGGTGTTTCCATGATTGGATATTTGATTTACTTCTTAGTCCCTAGTAAAGTGCACTGAGTGTGCCAGGGCCTGTGAATCGAATGCTACTAGTGGGCCTGCAGCACTGATTGTACCGCCCACGTGAGTAGTCCTGAAAAAGTAACTCAGACCTGCTGTTGCGGAGTCTGCGTGCAGTTTGTAACTGCCATGTCAACTTGGCCAGTGCGCACACTTGCCAGTCCCTCACCTTTCCTTTTCTTACATGTCTGCCACCCCTAAGGTAATCCCAAGGTTCCCTTGTGGGCTGGGTGCAGTATATGTGAAAGGTAGGACATACCCTGGTGTGTGTGGCATGTCCTGATAGCAAATTACGGCCAATTTCGTTTTTCGCTATTGCAAGACTACCTGTTCCCCATAGGACAGAATGGGGAATTTGGTTATAATATCTTATAAACATAACTGGTCCGGGGAATTAGGTAGGAAAATAAAGTTTAGTATGCCTGAACTCAACATCTAAAGATGCATCTTTTAGTGAAGGTGATTTTTATATTCTGTGTTTGAAAATACCACTTTTAGAAAGTAGGTATTATCTTGCTCAGTCATCCTGTGTGCCTCTGCTGGAATGTGGATTGCCTGTCTGGGTTTTGGATGACAGAAGGCTGGGGAGCAGGAGTGGCTCCAGATAGTCTAGGTGGGTCAGGAAAGGACTGAATAGACATTGGATGAAATTGGGGAAGGGGATGGAGATTTCCTTGCACCGCAATGGGCCTGGTCTGCCTTTGACCATGCAGTCTCCACCTCCTGCCAGGAAGTCACACCTGAGAAGGCAGAATTGGCTCTGGTTGGGCACAGACAAGCTCTCTGCCGGAGGGATCAAAGAATTTTGGGAGATAAATACTGGGGACAAGACCCCTGAACTTTAGAACTCTTTTGGACCAAGAAGACTGCCAAGAAGAAGAGCCGGAGAAGTTGTGAAGAGGAACTACCACTTTGCTGTGTGCTTTGCTGTGTCGGCCTGCTGGGGCTGCTTCTGTCTTCGGCAGTGAAAGAACTGGACTGAACTTTCTCCAATCTATTTTGTGAGTTTCTCCAAGGGCTTGAGGTAGAGCTTGCCCCCTGTTCAAGAAGTCTCAGGAACAGCAAAGACTTCAAGCCCTTCTGCCCTCAGCACTGGGGTCTGTGTGTTTTGACCTGCAACAGAAGAAAAGTAACCTGACGACATCTACTACGTTGCTGCCGACTCCGTGTCCTGAAGGCACCGCAGAGGGCACCGCCACAACACCGCACCAAAACCCTGGTCTTACCAATGACACCAACGGATGCCACCACTGAGCCGCTGCTCGCACCACAACCTGTGGGCACCACACTCCGCACCGCCTCACTTCACGACGATGCCTTGGTATCCCCGACGCCACTGCTCCAAGCCAGAATCGGCACCACTGCTTGCACTGTGGTTCGAGGGCAATGCTTGAACCACAGTGAAGATGTACCTCCAAGTCTCAGGAACTTCGGTGGGGAGTATTTTTGCCCCTTCGTTAGCCAATCTGTATGTTCATGTGTTTGAACAGAATCACGTACTCAAAGTTGACAACCCATTCCGTGATCAAATAAGAGTGTGGAAACGTTATATTGATGACATTTTTGTCATCTTCAGAGGTACCACCCTAGAGGTCTCGGAATTCTACGATTGGTTGAATAACCAAAATTCTTTTCTGAAGTTCACCATAGAGTACAGCAAAGAGAAATTACCTTTTTTGGATATATGTGTATATCCTACAAATAGTGGTTTAGGCTGTGAACTATACAAAAAACCTATGGCCAGAAACTCACTGCTCACTTTTCAAAGTTACCACCCAAGAGCATTACGAGAGAACTTGCCGGTAGGACAGTTTTTGCGACTTCGCAGAAATTGTTCGGACACGGAGAGCTTTCGTAAACATGCCCAGAATCTTTCTGTTCAGTTACAACAGCGTCAATATCCTTCACACTTAGTGAAGAAGGCAATGAAGAGAGCACTGAACAACAACCGAGATGCCTTGTTGGAGCCTCCTGTAATTAAACCACCTTTGTCGAGGCTTACATTTGTACACACTTTTTGCACTCAGACCAACAAGGTTCAAAAGAGCATACGCAGACACTGGTCGATTCTAAACATCGGGCAGGATACCCTACCAAGGCCCCTTTTTTCCTATAAAAGAGGTACCAATTTGCGAGATACCCTTGTACATACCAGACCAAAAATCGTCCCATCTGTCAGAACCAACACATTATGGGATCTACCGAGGGTTCAAGGACATTTTCCCTGTGGTACATGCACAGCTTGTCCACAGACCACACCAACTAAAGAGGTTGATATTGGGACACAGAAACCCTGGGTTATAACAAAACATACCAACTGCAATTCTGAAAGAGTCATATACCTCATCACTTGCCCCTGTTCATTGAGATATGTCGGGATGACGACACGCAAAATAAAGTTGCGTTTCAATGAACATAAAAGTACTATTCGGTGCAAGAAACAGGCGACCAAATTGACTCAACACTTCCTCACCTTTCAACATAAAGCAGAGGAACTACAATGGACGGTGTTAGAACAACCGTTCATTCCGCCACATGTCAGCAACATTACCCGTTTCCTATTTAAAAAGGAACAGAAATGGATTTATTTGCTCCATAGCGACACACAAGGGTTAAATGACGATATACCGTGGACTAGCCTTTAAGTTCATGGTGTATATATCTCCCCTTGGCTACATGACCAATACAATACAATCTCGGAGTCTTTTCTCACCTTGTTGTTAGTGGAATAGATTTAGCCATACCAGGTTTAGACTTTTCCTCTAGGATATCATTATACTGCCTCACATCTATGAGCCGTTTCCCACACTATCCTTGGAACGATTTCATTTAGCTCATTTAAATTGTAGTTCAAGCCGGATTTTATACCGCCCAACTATCTAATAACGTTATGTTATCGAGCCACATTGCTTCCAGAAGGGCATTATTGTACGCGATGTGGGTTTTGTTGGCTTCGATACCTTTTAACGTTCAAAGTTCCTTTCTGAAAGACTTCAACCACCAGAAGTCTCTGTTGCCGCTGACGCACTCGTTATCAAGACTCGCGTCTATTTATACGCGCCAGATATACGCGTCGGTGCCTCCCCGTCCAGCTCAATACAGCCGGAGGTACCGACGGATAGGTGAGCGTCTTTACACAATGCGGTGTCTTTGTTTTTATCTGTACTCCCAGTTTAGAAAGACGGGCTCGCAACTACCACAGCCTCATAGCTAGCAATTCTATAACATCAGCGTTGCTACTCTCTATTAGCCTGCTTGTCTCGTTATGTCGACACTTGAGATAAGATTTGAAAAGGCAGTCTCATGGATGTTTTTCTGTTATGTTCTCCATGTTCCTTTCGTTAGGACAAGCGCGTAGTGATTTTAACATTGATAGCAAACTTTTGCTTGGCATACACATTGTCACACCCATTTATTCTGATACAGAGCGGGGCCTCATTCATCTGAGCGGATGCCAAGTGGGGTGAGGCGAGACCCCCTACATTGAGGGATAAGCATTTTACCAATTTAGTTTTCATGTTGGTGAGATAACTTCTGAATTTAGCATAATTCGCTATAGATTTGCTTGATCTAGTTAAATCTAAGACAACCTATTAACTAAACAGAGCCGCGTAAACGCCAATATATTTTTCCACGATATTGTTGACAAAAAGCATGTGAACAACATTGATATTTCTATTAGAATTGTCTTTATTAATAATTTCCTTTATTTTAGGATTTGAGAATCACTCCACGAATATTCGGGAGTGTTCCAGTACCTGCACTCAAGTAGGTCGTGTATTTTCTTTTCTTTTTTTGGATAATTACACCATTTAGCAGTAGCATGTTTGATCTGGTCCTGACGAAAGCCTGATTGGCACTCAATCGATAGGCTGAAACATGTAGACCAACTTTAGGACAACAGCAGTTATTATTTCAAACTGCTTTTTGCACTGTTTTTAGTTACACCACTCGGTCAGTTATGAATAAACTGGTTGTACTGACCCAGTAGTTGTTTTTAACATCTGCACTCACTAATTTTGTTTTCTCTGCACTGCTTCAACACCATCTACCACTCCTAACTACACTTTAGCGACATCATAGTAGATCCAGGGTTGTGAATTTCATTGCTTTCCCTTGGTCTCATACACCACATGGTTCTCCGGAACTGGAGTTGAGTGTATGGCTGAATCCTAAATGATGATACGCGCTACTTGTAGTGGCTGATGGGATTCAATATCAATGATACTGCTCACATCTGTGTTTTTTTCTCAATTTAGGCGTTGTTCATAGTAATCATTGGCTCCTGTAAAGATAAATTATACCCACGAGGAGATCTTCACCTAGGGTTAGGGTTAAAATTCGATTTTCAGGTTCAATACAAGGGTTTCTTAAAGAATGTATCACAACAGATTCCTTTTCACGGGCTATGGTAAAATGTATTCGACCTTATTAGTTGGTTTAAGGGAATTTGGCTTTACATTTTTTTTATCTTGACGTGACTTTTATGGTTCTATATCATAACATGATGAAGGAAACTGTTGTGCCACATAATGGGTAAATAGATAAGAGCATCTATGTTCTACACTTTAAAAAACATTTCTGCAGTTTCTGAAATCTGTAGGTTCTAAATAATTGTGACCACATTGTGACGACATCTGCAACGCATTCTCTGTTCAGTACTCTGAAAAACATTGCAGAATCTATCAGGTGATTTCCTATCCATTGGACCTTTGGAGGAAAATTTTAGTGGGTGCAAAGTAATGAAGTCTGTTGTTCATACTAAGGTTTAGATTAAACAAATGTGCATTTTAATTACTGGATTGAACGAATTCCCCTCCAGGAAACATTGCCTGAAGTCCAGTAGATACACCATGACATATCGTAACTGCGTAAGGACTGACATGTCTTTTGTGTAAAATCATTTTTTCTGCTGGGAAAGTGACATTTGACCAATGGTGAACCGCTTCCCAAAAATAATGTTTTTTATACAGAAATCTTAATAAAAAGGAGTTTACACAAGCCGGTTTATTTCTTTGCCCATCCTTTAATTTCTATTGAAAAATTGAAGCTCTAAAAATGAGATTCTTAATTAAATTTTCTCAGTACATATTCAAAGAGGCTCGCCGTCGTATTTCGTATTGTAGCATCTGGTCAGAGGTAGCGTCAACTCATAGCTTAGTTTTCCAAAAGGATGGTACTAATTAATGGCTATCCTTCTAATTATTACGTTTTTTGATTACCCGCATTATTTTTTACTAAATTGAGAAATGTGCAATGTTTTGGGGATTTTTCCAGACCAAAGGTATTTTCCGCTCTTTTTTTAGGTCTCTCAGAAAAATAATACCTGTACGGAAACTAATTTTCCTCTAATGCGAAAGAGGAGTTTCTCCAAAGGTCCGATGAAAACACAGGCCGTTGGATGATCGACGAAACGTCAAATATCATTGTCAAGAAGTACCTTTTTATTTTAAGGGTGCTTTTTTAAACATTTCAGAGTGGAGATTGTACAAATGCCAAGAAAAAGAAACTGTTCTGCATCTCAATACGCTTGATGTGCTGAAACGCTGAACTAATGCAATAGGTTGATCTGCCCTCGATTCAAATTGCGTTGCTGGAAGACATGTGTGAAATCACATTAGCTGCCGTTCTGAGTGGGCAGGTAAATCCACTATTAGGAGCAAAACCTGTTGATGTCCAATTCTGGACTAAGTTGTGCGAAATTACAGCGCACACATCATTTTTCCCAGGCACATTTTTCTAGGATAAACCAGGGGAAATTTGAAAGTACAGACGTTTAGAAAGAAGAAAACTCTGCTGTTGGAAAGAGAGAAACTGTTTTAATCAGGTGTGTAAACTCTGCTGCATATAGCTGTAACATAGAGACAGTGTTTAATCTGAACTGGTGGTTATCGGTGTTCAGCACCGAATTCTCAACACCGGCACATATGGCTGTCTGCCACAAGTTGGCCCTGCTTGTCCAATTCACAGATAAGCACAAGAACAGTTATTTATTAACTGAATTTACATTAGAAAATAGTAATACCTGCAGCCCAAGCCATTCTTATCGCTTTGGGGACTCAAATAGTACAGATTATTACACTTAGAGGAGTGTGATGGTTTATATTTGTGTTGGTAATGTAATTGGAAGCTCTGGCATGGGCAATTGGTGGTGCAAAATAAGTACTGCATAGAGAGTACAGGAGCCAAGGGGAGATAAGTACACCATTTATTTAATGAAGTACAAGGTAATAAATAAGGAGCCCACACCCAGCCTGTCCTCATGCTTCAGGCGCCCAATGAAGAATGAGCAACCGATGCAGGACAGCGGCGAAGGCCATAAAGAAGTAACTTTTTTTAAGTTTCAAAAGAATACGTTTATTCAAGTAAAGAGAGAAAAAAGAGGACATACAATAAAAATACTTATACAATATGATATGAAAAAATATGATTGTACAGGAATGATTGATTACATTATCAATAAAAAGAAATGAAAAGAGGAGAGTGAGAAAAGTACCAAGATGTTAAACAGGTCAGGTAATTTATCAGAAATTTAACAGCATATTTCTAATAAATCTATAAATACAATGTTAAAAACAGAAAAACAGAATGTCAAGGAGGTTTTAAAACGTCTTTTTCCGAAGTAGTGCATGCATGTGAAAGTTTAGCATGACAGTCAATTAATGTCGTAACTGGGGACCAAAGAGTCAAACATTTTACAGCCAAAGACCTTGGGTATACATAAACAGTGTCCAATCTATGATTATGACATACAGCATACCAAAAAGCCTAGAATGAGATCGGACAGATTCTTCCAATTTTTGGTAATCTGCTGAAATGCTACTCCCAAAAGTAAATCCAAAACTTGCATATTGAAGGGACATTGAGACCAATCTTCAGAGAGAGAACCCCAAAAAAGTTTGGCAAAAGAGAAGGACACCCCAGAATGAAAGATAAGGGTGATTTGTTTCCAAATACATTTCCAGAAGTCATGAACAAACGGGCAAGTAAAAAGTAAATGTTTTAAATCTGCATTCAAGGAGGAGCATGACCAGCAAGTATTAGGTACTTCATTGTTTATCTTATGGAGAAAGATGGGAGAAAGAAGTAATCTATTTTAGATAAAGAAAAGCGTCTGCGTGGTGTTAGCTGCTCCAGAGGTTTTCCTAATCTTAAGCCAAATGTTGTTCCATAATTGAGTGGACCAATCAACATCTAAGTCACGTTCCCATTTCATTTCCACTTTCGTCTTATCTCTGGGGGATGTCAATTTGTGATACTTGATGCTTTAGGACCTGAATTCAGAAAAACATGAGTGATCTTGGAGGTAACATTGGACAAAGCCGGAGTGAGAATGGTTAATAGCGAGATTCAAAGCATTATATAGCAATTGATATTTATTGGAAAATGAGACAGGAAAATCAAAAATAGTTTTAGCTTGATGAAAGGATATAACTTTATTGTTTGGAATTAGCTTGTGAACCCAGAGAAGACCCTTCTGTCTCCATGATTTCCAACAAATGCGTTTACCTTTAATCATGATACTGTTATTATGCCATATGGAGGATTATAAAAGTGGTCTCATGACGGCAGAATTATCTGGTAGGAATGTATCTAATCATTTGTTTGTATGTTTAACAATTTGAGTGGATCATTTCTGAGGTTATTGAGTGAATGATAAGTATTCTTGAAAGTAGAACGGAGCGAGATATGAATGTTCAAGAATAACCCAAAGAGGAGAATCTGACAAAGAGCCTATTAACCAGTGAAATGATTGACGTAAATTAAAAGCTTTATGGTAGGTAGGAAAATTGACTCCACCTTCTGATTTAGGTTGAATAAGTTTTGTTAATGACATACGGGCTCTTCTTTTATTCCAAAGAAAGGACGATAATAAGGATTTTTTAAAAACCTTTGAGGTATGGCAACTGGAATGTTAGAAATAGTAAAAAGAACAATCGGAGATGACATCCTCTTTATTGTGTCTTACCTACCCCACCAGGATAAATATAAAGGGTGCCATTTGCCAATTAGGGAAGATAACTTTAAGGTACATTTATCTAAGTTAATGAAGATGGACGATTGAATTAAAACAGAAAAATACATGCTGAAGTATTTTATATGATTAGTGTTCCATTTGAAAATATTTATTTTAAAATCGTCCTTGAAAGTAAATTTAGTTAAGGGTAACATTTTGCATTTGTCATTATTGAGTTTGTAGCCAGAGACAGAAGAATAGGCCTCTGCCTCATAAAGGAAAGTAGGTAGGGTAAGATTGTGATTTGGAGAGAAATAACAAAATATCATCTGCATATGCTGCCAGCTTAATATATGTGCTCTCAGAGGTAAAACCATAAAATTCTGGATTTTGAAAAGTTTAGATAGGAAGGGTTCTAAAGCTAAATTAAACATAAAAGGAGATAAGAGTCAACGTTGCCTAACACCTCTTCCCAGATTAAAATATGAAGAGGTAAGGTCATTAACAAATATTGCCACTTTACGATGTAAATATAGAAGCGAAATGAATTTAACAATTTTAGGACCAAACCATTTGAGCGTCAAAAAAAGAAAAGGCCAAAAAACTCTATCAAATGCTTTTTCCGCATCTAAAGCAATAGCCGCTAAAGATTTGGAAGAGTAAGAGGATTTGGAGATTATTTAAAAAAATGGTTGCATATTGGGCCATACTCTCAAGGATCTATCGCCGAGTTAACGGCACCTTATTGCAGCCAAATTCGCGATAAATATATCGCCCCATTCACAAGCTGATGCTAACAGCCCATATCACCAGTTTAACTGTGATAGCAGTCGCAAAAAACATTGTCACAGATGTCCCTGGCAAATAACGCTAATGAGATGCATAGTAGGCGTTCACGTGCAAAACCCAGAAACTACACCACTACACAACATTCTCAATGACCAGAGCCAGATCGGCAATAAGATCACAAAACATAATAAGGAGTGTTAGCAGCAGGAATCTAACACCTGCACTGACCTGGTGTGAAGTCAGACGACAACCTGCACCATTAAAGGGAGCCCAGCCCAGAGCCACACCCTAAGAACAACAGATGCCATGGAGCCACTGACCATGCATCCCGGAGCTCCAAGAGGGCAACAACACCCACTGCCACCACCACCAGGACCCAAAAGGCCCGACCCAGGGCACCCCCCACCCACCCCCGAACAAAGACATGTCACATCAACTTTACGTAATCGTGAACAAAACAATGTACCTAATGTCGCACAATTATAGCACCTAACATACATGTGTGGTCAGAAAAATGAGAATCATACATTCCTCTTAGAATTGTCAAACAATTCGTTTTATTCAGAATAAACACAAAACAACTATGTAGAAGAGTCATGGCAGGTCCTCTCAGGACAATCTGTAAGTCACAGCCTGCAAAACAAAATCCTAGATAAGAATGTGTGTCATGCGCTCATCAAAGGACAGAGAGAGCGAGCGAAAGAGAGAGAGATAGAGATAGAGAGAGTGAGAGATTGTACAAGGTGCGTATCCAATCGGGCACTTGGCTCATACATGCCAACTGTTGTGTGTGTATTGCTATTGGTGCACACTAAGTGAAAGGCCTGGCATCAATTGCAACGCAATGGCCACATCACATTTAAAAAATGCAAGCAGTAGTCAGACTAACATCAGGTATGAAAACTCCTTTGTTTCAATACAAAGGGCGGAAGGACATCTGAACCCCCGACCTTGGTCTTGGCACACCCTGCGAGAGATGCCATACCAGATCTTGACGACTCCCACACCACGAATTGCACGAATAAAAGACCAATGTGTCCACACACACTTGTCCCTGCTTGAGGTACCCCTGCATGGGATGCCCTTGACACATAAGTTAAAAACAACCCATACGTCCAAACGTTGCACACAGATACGACTCATTGCTCCGAGCAGTGGCATATCATCCATATAACTGCCGCCTGTCAGAAGAGTGCCGGTGCTACAGGACCAACAAAGGAAATGGCTGGAAATCCCGGACACATGCACAACCCCTGTCACGTGGAACTGTACTGTGCACGAATGCTGCATCTGTTGGGATCACTGTCACTGGCAGTGTTGCACATCAGTTACCGTCTGAGTTTCTGTCTTGCGTACCTCACTTACGTCCAGCCCTGGTTCCACTGTCGATCATGCACATTCAAGTGGCCCACGGATGTCTGCCTATCCAACACAACGGTAGCTGAACTGGATTATGACTTGTGTGTGCGCCCCCTGTTGGCCCACGAACAGGAGCATAACTGTGACACCCGTGCATGTGATGCCTTGATATTTGGCGTACATGCAGGCAGTTGGGCATGGGAGATTGCACAACTCCTTATGTGCAGTGACCAAATTGAGGCGCTCCCCTATTAGGCTGTGTTGTGGACTGGTGAAACGGCGTGGACAGAGCACAGCTGCCCGGACCAGTTAATGGATTGGCTCACCCTCATGTTCTTTTAACTCGACAACGATGTACTCATGGCAATGTAGTACGACATGTGACCTTGTAGTACCCTTTCACCTGCTCACTGTCAGCAGAGCACACAGTCGGCGCAGTCCAGTGGTACAGCACTATGCAGATCCCATGGGCAGCAAGTCGTGTCTCCTGCCACAGGGCAATGAGCAGACGCCAAACATCACATGACTCGTCCAGCAAATCAAGGTGGGCTGAGACCTTTGACATGATTGGTGTTCATTATTGCCACACCATTTCTTGCACCTTAACATGTCCATAAGCAGCTTGTAAGTATCTGAAACATTGGTCTGCATGTTGTGGCCCTTGCCTTGCCTACGCAACTTCACTAGTGCACAACTGTGATGAGTGTTGATTACAATGACAAATTGTGTGCCTCCATGAGCATTGTCCGTACACAGGGAGGTATTGACTGACGCTTGTAAATTGGGGATGAGTTCCTATTGACAGCTCCACCTCTGTGAGCCAGACATTGTGGTTGGGATAGTTGCTGGCAGACCTGTGCTCTTGCGTGTCTCCAGCAATGTGAGTATGTGTCCAACTTCTTGCCATGTAGATCAAGGTTATCCATCAAAACAGACTGTGTCCACACAGATGTGTGTGAGTAGGTATGCGAAGAGATGTTCTGTTGTCACATGTGATGGGAACACCACTTTAGGACTGCTACCGAATTTGACATTTCTACACACTGCCCTATTTAATACATGGATGTGGAGCTACGTTGGGGGTAACAAGATTGTTGTTCATGTGCAATGAGGCCACAGCTAGTTCACACCTTCACAGTCATCTAATTGGTCATGTGGGTCAGGGTCAAACATGCGTATTGATGACATTTACCAGGGTGCACCTTTTAGTGCAATCAATGTCCCTACATTCTTCCATACTTTTATACGTGAGTGAACATAGACATGGCATATCTGTGTGATTTGGAATGTTTTATTCACATTCTGGGGAGTGCCAGAGCTAGAGCAGTAAATGGCTAGTTCAAGCCAATATAACATGGTTGCCCAGTGGTGGGCCAACCAGAGTCCTTGGGGTAATGCAAAGTTAATCTGAAGTGGAAGAGTTCAGTCCACAGCCGGATTGCTGTGTCATTGGTACCAGAGCAGATATGGCAGTCCATGTCGGGGTCCAGGTGAATGTCGCAGAGTGTTTCAGGGGACAGTGGGAGGTGTTTTTCCAGTGCATGATGCAAATGGCTGAACCAGGCAGGGGCAGGCCATATGGCAGTAACGGTTGCTACTACCTCCTTCCTCACACAGTCATTACCCTCCACATCTTACTCCTCTGAGACGTCTTCTGTGTCAGGTGTGTCAGGTGTGTGTGGAGGTGTTATGGCTGCATCTCTGTGTGCCACTGACACATCAGGGTGCAAAGGTGATAGGGCTGCATCACTGTGAGCCAATGACACATCAGGGGGCAGAGATGTGTGTGTTGAGGTTTCTGCAGCAATGATCTGGTACAGGCTCAGTGGCAGCAATGGCAAAATGAGGATCAGCAAGTCATGGAAGATCCCACCTAAATCTCACTGGTGTTCAGCCGTGGCAGCCATGCTTCCAGGCTGCATCGGCTCCATGGTATCCATTGTCCTCCGCATCTGTGCCAACTCTGTGCTGTTATCACTGGAGCCTGTCTGACTAGACAGTCCTTGTATCCAAGTAATGGCCCCAGCGAGGTCAGCCAAGGATTGTTGGTGAGCATGGTGCGGACAGTGGGTGTCCATTAGGGACTGTAAGTGGTCCCTGATGGGACTCAGACACCCACGTATGGCATCGAGTTTGGCTGCCATGTGGTCGAACCCCACCCGCAGCTGATCAGCCATCTTCTCCTGGCACCCTAACACACGGCATTGTAATTCCATGTGTTGGTCGTGGGGGCCCTGGGAGCCAGCCGTGGTGGTGTGTGCTTCCTGCTGTGTGGTCTGTGGAGGGTGTGGGGTCACCACGATCCAGTTGAGCAACCCTGCTCCTGGGGGTGGGGTGCGGAGGCTGTCCGTTAGCTGTTGGAGGGTGTCTGAGCAAATGTGCAGGATGTCCTCTTCATCATCACTGAAGAGATGTGAGGTCTGATCTGCAGGAGGTGTTGATTGTACCTCTGCAATGTAAAGGGGAGATGCAGGTTAACAATGTGTTCCATGTATGTTGACGCATTGTAGATGTTTACATTCAGACTGCATGACAATGTACATTGAGACTGTTTTGGTGAAGCTGGCTATTTGATGGGAGACAGTGGGCATTTCGACTACTTGACGGATGTGTGGTTGTACTCGTACATTATCATCTCACAGTGTTATGCAATGCCAGAAGTGATTGGCCAGTTTATACGCACGAGCAGCACCAGTTGTGTCCTCTGTCCTGTGGTGTAAGGGTTGAACTTTGTACCACATTGTCATCAATGTTGATGTACTGTGATTGCTATGTGTGTGTGCTGCATTGTTGGCGAGTCGCCCCTGCAGCTCTTATCCCTTTGAGTCAGTGTGCCTTTGACTTGTGTGCTTTTCGGGTGCTGGGATGTTTGCAACTTGGGTCATTTGCGTCTTGGACGTTTTTTGTACTCTTGTGCATTGTTTGTCTGCAGATTTGTTTTTGACGTCATGGGTTGTATGTGCACGTGGATGTGTCAGAGTGTGACCTGCTCCTTTACAGATGTGGTCCTCACTGGGCCACCTCAATGTCGCCTCATGCACCATGTCATGTATTGTGACTGTAGCCATGCTATCTGTCATACTGTGTCACTTGCATTGTCAGTGTGGCTCACAGAGCCGCTGCTTTGCTGGATTCAGCACATGTGCATGTGTAGGTTGTGGCATTGGTGATATGGAGGGGGGCCCATTTGTGCACATTGTGAATGGGGGCCTACTTGGTGTTTCTATGTGTGCTGCAGTGTGCCAAGGGTATCAGGGACATGTTCCACACTCATTGTGGGTGTGCAGTGTGCTGCACATGATTGTGCATGTGTGCCATTGTGCCCATCTCCCTCCATCCCCCCGTCCCTGATGGTTACTCACCCTGATGCTGTTGGGTCAGGTCATATCGAGCTGTGTCCAGACTCCCAACTCCTTGCACTGTCTCCATACTGATGACTGTGGCCACAATTTCCTCCAGCACATCCAGCTCCTCCTGTGGCGCAGGACTCCCACCTCCAGTCGCCTTGACTGCCTTCCTTTTGGCAGCAAGTTTCTGTTTGGTTTGGCTGTGCTCTTCATGCCAGCACCTCTTGACCTCCTCCATTGACCTGCTCGACACTCCGACTGCATTCACATTGGTGACGATGGACTGCCATATTTCCGTTTGTGTTGCCAATGACGTAGTGGAGGTGACGGACAGTTATTGGTAGTGTTCTATCACCTCCGTGGTGATGATCCGGTCTTCCTGCGGACTGAACCCCGTCTTCCTCTTCTCCTTGCCCTTCCCCGAACACGGGGTTCCTGGCTGGTCCTCCGTGGGGCTTGTGGGGTTCGGGTTGTCCTCTGCACTCGGTCTGGGTGCATCCATGGTGCTACGCAGTTTAATTTGGTTTTGGTGTGGGTTTTTTTTCCACTTTTATAGTGCATTTTCCCGCATGACGTGTGGGAATTGCAGGCCTGTCATTGGTTGCCGCTGATTTTTGTATCCCAATTTGGGTCAACGCAGGTTTTTTCGCGTTCATGTATCGCATTTTTTTGGCGTCACGTTAATTAATAGGCGGTCATTTGATGCCTTATCCTGCTACTATGGCATGGTGCCACCAGGTTGGGAATACAACATTAACACAGTGTTATTTTGTTGTGATAGACTGCGATGTGTAGAGTTGCATTAAGCTAATTTTGCGATGGTTATCACACGTTCTCGAGAATATGCCCTATTGTCTGTTAGAAAATGACCTTTTACCAAACCAGACTGTTCCTTACCTAAGAGACCAGGAAGAAATTATTCTAATCTTAAGGCCAGAGATTTTGAGAAAAGTTTATAATCTAAAATTTACTAATAAAATTGGTCTATAATTTTTACATAAATGTGGATCTTTATCCTCTTTGGGTATGAGGCAAATTAGGGCCTCCAAAAAGGGACCCAAACAAGTTCTTGTTTGCAAAAAGGAATTTAGAAGTTTGAGTAATTTGGGAAGACGTAGTTGAGAAAAGTGTGACAAAAATTCGACAGTAAAACCATCAGGGCCTGGAGCTTTATCTTTCTTAAGTGTGAGCAAAGCAGAGCGTAATTCATTCAATAAAACATCAAGCTCCAATAAATCAAAATCCAAATGAGTATCAAAAGATTTTTCAATAGAAGAAAGGTAATTCAAACTGGAATCATCTGTGGGTGAAGTTTCTGGTATTTATAGGGATTTGTAAAAATTATGGAATTCTTGTAAAATCTCTGAGTCTTTATATTTGGGAAGTTGTTGATCATCAAGGATAGATTCAATGTTAAATTTGTGTTTTTTTACTTTAAGGTAACTTGCCAATAATTTACCTGATTTATTTTGGCCACCATAAAATTTTGCACTGGACTTCAGCAAATACAAAGAGGCATTCTCAGTAGACTCCTTATTGAATTGAAGTTTAGTAGCTATAAGATCTATTAGGCAATCCTTTGACTTGGTAGCATAATAGGAATGTTCCAATCTCTTTATCTTTGTAAAAAGGTCTGTGGCAGTTTTCCAGGCATTATGCCATTTTTTGGAAACATAAGTAATGATAAAATCACTAGCAGTAGCTTTAAAAGCGTCCCAAATGACAAGAAAATGGAGAGTGTCTGATTCATTAAGACGGAAATATTCTTCAAAAAAAGGTTAATGATGAGGTGAAAACAGGGTCAAGTAAAAATGAATTGTCAAATCGCCAACGTCTAGCAACAGAAGGCCTAGGGAGTATGTCTAAAGAAATGGATACAGGGGCATGGTCAGAAATCAAAATAGAACCCATATCTGCAGATTGTATGGATTGGGATATGTTATGAGAAATAAAAATGTGATTGATGCGTGTTTGCGTCTGATGTACAAGGTGGGATTACATAGTCTCCATGCATCAATTAAATGCCTATGTTAGAAGGATTGTAGGAACGATTTATGAGCTTTAGAAGATGTAAAAAAAGGTGGGGAATTATGGTCTATGAAAGGACCTATAATCTGATTACAATCTCATGCCAAAATTAGATTGTCATGAGAATACTGCATTAATTTTTCAGCAAGATGGGACCAAAAACGGGACTCACCCGCAGTTGGTGCATATATATTAAGCAAAGAGAGTGGAAACTTCCCAAGCAATAAATCTGTGAATAACCAGCGACCCACCCCATCTTTTTCTTGAGATATAAGCTTAACATGGAGAGATTTGTGGCATAGTGTAATAACATCATTCCGCTTACCATCACCTGGAGAAAAGAAAAACATCACCAACCCAATCTCTTTTTAACTTTAGGGATTCAGAATCCGTGAGGTGATATTCTTGAATGATTGCTACATCAGCCTTCAATTTAGATAGATGTGATAACACGTGTTGCCTTTTGATCGGTGAATGCAAACCTCGAACATTCTATGTAAGAATATATACAATGACATATAATACCTACTGTGAGAACAGGTTGAACTAAAATGTGGATTTGATATATGATACACCACAACATCATGTAAGTGCGAAAAAATGTAACAGTATATGAAAAAGGAAAAAAGAAGAATATCCAAGAGAAAAAGTTAGAGAAAAATATCTGAAAGGGAAAGAGAAAAAAAAGAGCAAACAGAGAAAAGGTGTGGAAAGAAAAGAAAGGAGAAGAACAACAGTATAGAAAAATCAACAAGAGATGAGATGAATATGAAGACACGAGAAAAACAAAAAAGAACACAAAAACACATACCTATAAAAATCCATTAAAGGGGATAAGGGGCGATGAAACCACACAGATGACTGGAATGCTCGGATCCATAGAACAGAACACAGCGACGACTGGATTTAACAAGGTGCAGGACAACGAAGAAGACATGAATTGGAAACCCTGAAAAGGAAAATGGATAAGAGCAGGTTATTGGCTTACAATATAGTAATCATAATACAATCCTAGCATCGAAAGCTGGAGAAATCTGAGAAGAAAAGTGTTAGACAGTCAAAGCTGCAAACAAAATAGGTTAACCTTAACAAGATATCAATAGTTCATATTCAGCCAGACTGAGAGCTCAAAGCGACATAGTTTCAATTTTACAAGAATTTAGGAAGCTTTTCAGTTTAACTGGATCTTCAAACGAGGTTGTCTTATTCCTGTATGTGACTTTAAAAAGACATGGATGAAAAAAGCCATATCTAGCTCCAAGAGCACGAAGATCAGGTCTCATGTTTAGAAACTCTCTATGTCTGTCTGTGGTAATTTTAGCATAGTCCTGCGAGAAAAACAAAGTATGACCCAACCAAGAGATGCGTGTTGTTGATTTGGAAGCTGAAAGAACCTTAAGAAGTTCAGTGTATTCCAGGAAATGTAAAATGACATCCCTTGGGCAGTTGGAAGCAGAAGTGCTGACATGTTGACGACCCAGTCTATGCATGCGTTGTATGTTCAAATTAGTACCTTCAGGTAGATTGAGCACTTTGGGTAGAAAGTTTTTAAAGAAAGTAAGAGGATCAGCACCCTCCGTGTTCTCCGGCAAACCATAAATGCGTAGGTTGTTCCTTCTATTTCTATTTTCCAAATCCTCTACTTGTTTCTGCAAGTGAGATACTTGTGACTGAAGAGTGACCACTTTACTTTCAGTTTCGTTGTAAGAGGAGACACTCTGTTCCACTGCGAGGAGTCGTTCATTCATTTGGGACCACCTGTCAGTAAGATACTGAAGTTTGGTATTTGTTTCTTCCATAAAGGGTCTTAAGCACGTATTTCCTCCAACAATAGGTCCAGCGAGACAGGAGGTGGTGAATTAGAAGGAGAAGGTGGATCCTTTTTGAGGCGTTTGGAATTAGCCTTGACAGAATTAATCGTATTAGTTGTCATTGAAGCCGCAGATGGAGATGCACCAATTTATGCACCAATTTTTGACTGATAAGATGAGGAGAACTCCATTGCTGCAAGCTTTAAGAACTGTGGAATTCTTGATGAATCCACGAAGCAGAGGTGAAGCAGAAGAATTAAGCCTTCTAAGTCTACCCATATGCTACAGGAGGACAAGATTTGAAGAGACTCAGGAGCCACAATAAACCAGAAAGCGTTGAAGCAACGATTAGGGTTTAAGAGTGTGCTGACAGTTTAACCACAACTTAGGTCCTTTGGTAACATATTCCGAAAAAAGCTAAAGCCAAGGACTTGGAGATTAGATTGTTCACTGATAATTCAAACCCTCTCTCTTTTCCTGCATTAAAATACAAAAATGTAAAAAAGGGGAAAAAAAGGGAAGAAACACTCAAAATCCACAAAACAATATAAGTCGTTGATGAGGTAAACTCCATTGTGAACAGTTCAATTTTCAGCAAGAGACAGAATTATTCATGGCATGTGTTTGTAGACATGAGCAGATGGCCAAACACATGAAAAACAGAGAACTTCTAGATGACTGCTTAGGATGTCATTGTCATGTCATGTCATGACATTAATTGTCTTTGAAGCCTTTTTTTTAAAAACGCAAAAAAATGCTTCAAAGACAGTTATTGTAGAAAAGTGAAAACAGAGAAAAAAGAAAAAGAAAAATGCTCAAAAAGAATTCGGCATCTAATTTAAAAACATGCGTCAAAACAAGCACTAAACACCCAGGAGAGAAAAAGCAGGGAAGCTGAATTGCAACATCTCTTCACTGCGGAAATTATATGTGTAGTGGCCGCCTCACGAAATGGCAGTCGTTCCTGAGGCAATGTCATGGATGGCAATTACCGTGCTTTGCTCAGCTGCGGGAGGTGCTGAAATCCAACAGGAGGTTGTCTGGTGGTTCTACAAGCTAGACCCACACTTCATGAGGACATTAGGTTGCAGGACCCACAGAAAACTGCCGTCAGTCTGTGCCAACGCTCCGGAGCTCACGCCGCGGCCGCCATCAAGCCACGCCTCCACATAAAGAAGTAACTTAAACGGAAACATTGTAACTGGATGCAGTTGCTTTTGACAAGTGAGTTCGCTCCACAAAGCAGGAGCTCACCGTTCATAACAAGTTCTTACAGGTACAGCAAACTCCATAAAATACTACAATGTCTTATGGTACAACGAGGATTTTGCTGTGCCCAGAACATATACTTCTCCAAGCAAAACACCCCCACAACCTCCTGCAAAGTTTCTGGATGCAGAAACAGAGAAGAAATCAGATCTGGGTGATCCCTTCAGAATAGCTTATATTCCAGGACAAGTTAATATTAATACCAGGACACAGAGGAAGAGCATTAGTATTCTCCAGAACAACAGCCTGAGACATTCCATCCACAATTTACTCCCCAACATTTGGAAGACAGAGAAAATTAGGACTGCAGCTTCCATCCATATGAGTCTATGTATGAAAACTATGAACAAAGACCTTTGATGAGAGTACCAATAGACCTTGGTAAAGATCTAAGTCACATGATGGCAGACTATGACACTCGTTTAGCAACTGGTCTACAACAGGTGTATACACCTGTCCCGCCTCAGCAACTACCTGGTGTTCTGACACCTGCACCATGATCACCTAGGGAATGTGGGCACCACCTGGCTCAAATGTCCTGTCAAGCAGTGCAACCTTATTAGCCGTACCTCAACCGCCCATGCTATGCCATGTTATTTCACCCCTGTTCTTGCATGGTGGAGCATGCATGGCAAAACGTGCAGAAATGTGCTGCAGCCACTGTCACAGTGGCCTGTTAGGCTCTCCTATGAGCCCAAAAGCCCACTGCTGTGAGACCACCACAGCACCACCCACCTGATCTGGATTACACTTGTAATCTGGCAGGTTGGCCCACCAGAGCTTTGGTGGTCCTTCAGCAGACAGCGCGGTGGCGGCGGCACAGAAGACCCGCCAAAGTCGTAATCAGGCCCTAATGACCTGATTATGTTGTTGGTAGATGGGATTCCTCCATCACAAACATAACAGATATCTGGTCTGCCAAGTAACAATTCTCTTATATCCTATCAAACTTGTAATTTGGTGGACAGGATATCCATCATGTTTGTGATGGAGTATCCCATCAAGATCCTAATCAGGCCCTAAGCCAGAAGGTGAAACCTTTCACTGGTAGGATACAATGTATTTGGCTCTTTTTGTTCTACAATGTTAAAATATCACATATGGATCCCTTTTTTGGACCTATTTGTTTCTGTGTAATGACTCTTATTACATGTTAAAAATTTGATATGAAATTGTTATTGTTATGGTTTGGCTGTTTAACTGTTTCAGTAGCGATAAATACATTAAATACTTTTCCTTAAGTTAATCCACACTTGGAGGCATATTTATGTAATGATCACCCAGAGCAGTGCAGCAGGTCACCTTGCTGCGCTGCATGATAGGGAAAGGGAACTTAACAATATACTGCACATTTCTGCCATTTCCCAGTGCTGGCACACACTGTGCAGCCCAGTGCCAATGCCTGCACACTTGAACCATCGTGCAAGGGTGCCTGAGTTGTAAGCACGATTGTTTGTTTTGTGCAGGAAGAGACAACTTCTTGAATGTAAATGATCCCCTGAGCCATGCTCCTCTTTCTTTGTTTGCCACAGAATGGAGCACACATAGAAAGAGGAAGTAACTTGGAGAAATAAATATATTTCTCCTCAATACGCCGCATCTGGGAGGCTTAGCTTTTTGACACATTCAAAAGTCTACCACTAATGATAAATCTGGGAATGGGAAGGTCCCGGCATTTCTGTATGCCAAAGATACCCTTTTGGTTTCTAAATCTCCTATTTGTATCCAAAACCTATTCAATCAGTTTCTTGTGTTGTGTGGGCCTGGAAATTAACCTCTCCATACCCACGTATATAGTGATCAGTCCTTGGCTCTCTGCTCATTCCCATCCTGTGTTAGATGTTGTTCCCTTGGAGAGAGTCCACACATTTGAATATGGGGGGTTGTTGCTCACCCAACAATTTGATTGCATGCCACAGATCCAAAAGAATAGATTAAAACTGGAGCAGTATGTTGGGGTATAGGGATGGCCATTCGAGGCTATTCCCTTCATCCTATTTCCCCTGCTTTGAAAGTTTATAAATTGCAGGCCCTTGGAGCATTACTACATGGGAGGGAGCTTTGGGGACATGCTAAGTTGGAATCAGTGGAGAACATGTTCCTTTGCGCCCTAATTAATCTCCCAATTAGAACCCACTTGTTCAGTTGCAGCTAGAAATGGGTCAAAGATCTCTTTTTTTACAAAGTTGGTCTTAGAAGCCTGTTGCATTGGAGGTGGTAATGGGCATCCCCAGAATTATTGTCATATTGGTGTCATCTAACAGAACAGAAATTCTGGATATACCCAGCGCTGTAGGGATTCCATGGTTCTAGTTTATTCTCACTGAAATCGGTTGTGAGAATTTATGGGCTGCCTTTCAAAATGCTTCTGTATTATCTAAATCCACGCTCAAGGGTATTTATTGGTGATTGAAGGATGAAGGGATATGTAAGCTCCGGAGGGTGGACTCTCCCACTGCAGACTTTCTGGGGTTTAATGATAGTTTTATATTGGAAGGCAACTTGGTTGAGATTGAGCAGCCAAATTACTTTATGTGAAATTTTGAATTGGGACCTTGCCACTGCACTGTACACAGTCACAGCAAAATGGCAGCAACCTGGTTCTGACCCAGATTTGTTCTGTCCCTTTTGCCCTGAGGCATTGGAATCTACTGAGCATTTCCTTATTGTTTGTCCTACGTATCATGCTTCTAGGAAGAAGTGGATCTTGCCTTTAAGTCACCACATGGAAATTAGGGAATACAGATCTGCATTAGGTTGCAAAGAACTGATATATCACAACCCTTTGTCTTTGCTGTCTCCCGTTTTCTCTTAACCATGTGGCAGATTTGGCAAAACACTATAATCTTATGAATGAAGTGTTGGTCAATTTGCTACTTTCGACCTGTATGAATTCTTTGCCAAATGTGTGTTTTTGTTTCCTCATATGTCCCTGGCTTTTTTTAATGATATCAAATGAAGTTTGTTAACTATGCTGATGCAGGGTGAATACTCAGTTTTCTTTAATTCACAATTGTTTTAAATTCTTCTTTGCTTTTGAATGGTTTTATTGCACTTGTATGTATGTATCATTTTGTGCTTTTATGGCAAGCTGCCAAAATAAAGAAAATGATGAAATCTGGGAAGGCTTAAAAATCCATGGGTGGATGCATGGAAAGACCCACGCTCCACACATTGAAGGCCTCCCTGGTGTAGAGAAAACCAACACAGTGATTTCTGCAGCCTTGCGTTCCTCTGGATTTATCAAGTCACTAAGAGCCACGCAAGGTGGACTTGCACTGCTTGATAAATCCTACTTAGGTTTAGCGTTGCCCTTGCACCCCCTTACTTGGTGTAAAGCCTACATAAATATGCCCCTGTATTCTTACTTTGGAACCACATGGATGACTCCTTGGTTCCCGATTCTATCCCCTTAAGAGCAATTAAAGTTGATATTCCTGTCGTAGAATGAGGCGTGATTCCATAAATCCAAATCATTTTATCCAGTTCCTGTCTCCATGGCAATCCATTAGCTTTTGAATGTTGAATATTTTCTGTTATCACTTGGTTTATTCTTTCCAGCAAGCCATTGGCTTATGATCTACAAAACACAACTCTTTCATGCTTAATACCAAAATTGCAACACATTTTTTTTACATGGATGACAAAGTAAACTGTGCACAATTATTAGTAATTAAATCTCTTAGGATACTTCCCACCAGGAGCACGTCCTTCAAAAATGTCATGACACACTTTATTTGCTCCATCCCTCTCCCAATGAACCATTTATTGTCGTTCTCTGCAATAACAGCCAAAAATCGATTCCTTCTACCAACCTTTTCAATTGGGCCTATTAAATCCATTGACAACTGATCCAAAGTCTTCGCTGGTAATTCTCTACAGCTAAAAGGTGGTTGCCTACTTTGCTTTTGGCACTATTTCCACTTGAACAACAATCCTTCACCTTATCCTCCACATCTTTGTCCATACTAGGCCACCAAAACTGTTTTAATCTTCTTTCCGTCATGCTCCTACCCAATTGACCATCATGTCCAATGTCAATCAATCCTACCTTCAACTGGGATAACACAGCCATGTCCCAAAATGTTAAATCCTTCAGTGCTCAATTTATCTTTCACCATGCTATAAGGTCCACCTTTTCACCTACTTCCTTTTTTCACCTGCTTCCTTCACCGGTCTCCGAATATCTCTTATAAGTTGCTTCAATTCTTCATACATCTCATCATTTTCCACAGCTTCCCTTAATTCATTCTATGTCAAAGAAAACGCTTACACAGCACAAACATCCATATTTTCTTCTTCCTTTATACAGAAACACTCATGGAGTGGCAATCGTCACAGTCAGCTGAGATATTTTTTTCTTTTCCATGTTCCATCACAAAATTAAAATCTATAATCTTTTCTAACCAGTGTATTATCCTTGGTTTTACACATCCTTCCAATCCCCTACCCCACTTAAATATGTGTAGCATGGTCTTGTGGTCAGTATGGCGTTAATTAATAAACCCCACAAATAATATTTAAAATGGGTTATTCCTCAACAACAAACCAATACCTCTTTTTCTATGGCAGAGTAAGGCTTCGCTGCACCCTGCAGTCTTCAAGAAGCAAAGGCAATTATCCTTTTTTGTCCATCCCCTTTTTGTGATGGTACTACCCCCAGCCCAATACTGTTGACATCAGCTGTAATCATTGTTTTCTTGTTTACGTCAAAATGACCTTGAGATGTAGACTAACAATAGATCGTTTGACATCTAAAAATGCATTTTCACATGGTCTTCCTCATTCAAATGCATACTTGATTTTTCACAGAACTTGAATTGCCACTACCTTTTTCATACAATTATATATAAATTTAGAACAATATTTCACCAAACCTAGAAAGGATTTCAACCACTCCTTACTTGTGATTTAGGTGCATATGCAACCGCTAATATAATGTCCTTCTTTGGTTTGATTCCATTCACAGAAATTTAATGACGCAAATAGTCTACTTTGAGTTTAGTTGGCACTTTTCTCTCTTAATAGCTAATCCAAATTTCTCAATAAAATTTCCATTAGTAATCCACCATGCACCTCTTCAAATTCACCTACTGCCAAAATATCATCTTGAAAGCATAAGACTTTATCCATCCCCTTAGAAATCTGCTGCAATCAATCAAACAAGTGGCCTGTAAAGCACAACTACTCACACATGTAATTATCTCAAGGCGCAAGGGGAGTAGATGACTGCAGATCTGTCACAAGGCACTGTGGTCCAATCGAAGAGCCAGGTCTTGAGGTCCTTGCTGAATTGGGGCAGTGACGGTGATTGTCTTAGGGGGAAAGGCAGGGTGTTCCAAGTTTTTGCTGTGAGGAGAAGGATCTTACCCTAGCTGTGGTCTTGCGGATATGTAGAATGGTGGCCAGGGCTAGCTGAGTGGAGATCTTTGGTAGGTGCATGGAACGAGAGATGGTGGTTGAGGTATGCACGTCCTGTGTCATGTAGGGCTTTGAGGGTGTGTTTGAGGAGCTTGAAGGTGATTCTTTTGTTTACTGGGAGCCAGTGGATGTCTCTCAGGTAGCTGTTGATGTGGCTGCAGTGAGGGATGTTGGGAAAGAGTCTGGCGGAGGTGTTCTGGATGGTTTGCAGTTTCTTGAGGAGTTATTGGGTGATGCTGGCGTAGAGTGTGTTGCGTAGTCGAGTCTGCTGCTGATGAGTACATGGGTCACTGTCTTTCTGGACTCAGTGGGGATCCACTTGAAGATATTTCGGAGCAGACGTAGCATGTGCATGCAGGATGAAGACGGCATTTATCTGGCAGTTTATGGTGAGCGAGGAGTCAAAGATGATGCTGAGATTTCTTGCGTGGTGTGTGCGGAGGTCCACCAGGAGTTGTCCCAAGCCGAGGGGATAGAGCCCAAGATTAGGAATTGGGGCTTCCCTGAGGTTAGCTTGAGGCAGCTGTCCTTCATCCAGGTGGCAACAGACTTCATCCCTTTGTAGGTGTTGCTCTGGGCGACTGTGGGTCCATTGGTGAGGATCAGCTGGTTGTCGTCAGCGTAGGAGACGATGTTGAGTCCATGCTTCCTGACGATGCCTGCGAGCGGGACCATGTAGCTAAAATAAAGAAGAATGAGCACTCGAAAATCCATATGGAAAACCTGGGACTAGGAATGTTGGAAGACACATTGATTGAAGCCCACATACTGAAAAACAATAAATGAAAACACAATGAAGCAGTGGATAGGAATAGACACATACAGTCAAAAATAATTGATTGCACTCATTCATGCAGTGATTTTGAACTGGCATTAGGAGGGCATGATAAATCTGACATTTCCTCAAATGCTGGTATATATAGAGGCCTTGTGGATTTAAACGCAGGCATAGACAGTGAAATAGAAGCACATTTAGCAAGTGCTACAGTCTTTAAGGGGACCTCTGTAAAGATACAAAGTTGAAAACCACTGACTTCGTGACTATTCAGGCTGATAACACCACTGATGTGGCCACCAAAACATAGTCTGTATTAATCTTTCAGAATATTGACATTGACGTAAAGTGGTGGAGAGATTCTACAGTTGCACACATCTAAGAGACTATAGTGTGGAAGCCATTGCTACAGCTATGAAATTAATGTGATTTTTCCAGAGTACCATCAAAAACAGAAACCTATTGCACAAAGCTGATATGGTGTTTCAGTAATGATTGGAATCCTTAGTGGAGTACAAAACGAATTAGAGCTGTGTACCCTAATACCCATTATTTGCACTGTTATGCCCACCAACTTAGGTTATTATTCAACAAGCAGTGAAAAAGACTCCAAAACACAAATGTTCTTTTTGGATGTAGGAGGAAAGACAGCATTCTGCTCACGATCTCCTAAAAGAACAACTTCTGGGCATTGTGGCCGGATGGCTTCAGAAGGGATTCCCAACATGTTGGAACTTTCACATAAGCACAATCCTAATATATCAACATAGAGTTGATCTTGGGAAATGTTTCAACACCATAGAAGCCAGTGGTTGCTTTGAATACAAAAGTAAAAAGGAGGACCGTGGCTTTGCTAGAACACTACAAGACGGAGAGTTTAAGTTCTTTCAGTTTTTTTTATGAAATAATGCCTCATGTTGACATATTATATAACCAGCTACAAAACCGAGATATAGCTACTGTATTTCTGCAAAGAGCTACCATTCAGTTTGCGAATACCTATTTTGCGAGTCACACAATCTGCGAATATACATTTGCGACTTTGAAAATACCGAAGCGCAATTTGTGATATTTGCAAAATACCCTTGTCCCAAATTCGCAAACATATGTAAGAAAAATTGGAAAATTGCGAATCTTCAGAAGTCGCAATTTTGCACCTGAGTTTTACCACCAACTCAAAGCAGGTGGTAACCAGGTGCAACCTATTTAAACAGGCCCACGATGCAACAGAGACTTCCACAATGGCAGCGCTGTATGTGATAGCCAGGAGGATGCGGATTCAAGCAGCAGCACAGAGATGGAGGCGACAGGAACAGGTCTTCAGAGTGCACATCACTCTGTTCCAGCAGACAGAGGAAGAGATACATGAGAAGTATAGGCTGGACTCAGCTACCATACTGAACTTGATTGCTGAGTTAAAACCTATGATTGAACACCCAACCCGCAGGACCCAAACCATTTCACCACCTGTGCAGGTCCTGTGTTCACCAATGTATTATGATACAACGCAAACATTTACAATGCATGCCTTTACAATGCAGTTTTTAGATTGCAACATCCATTACAATGCATGTTTTTACATCGCATGCCATCACAACGCATTATTAGAAACTACATTTACAACGCATTTCCTTACATTGCATTATACCATTACAACGCATATCATTACAACTCATACCATTACATTGCATTTAAGGTAAGTGTTGGATAGTGTAGGGGTAAAAATTACTATTCTCACTCCAGTAAGTGCAACTTTAGGGTAAGTGTTGGATAATGTAGGGGTAAAAATTACTATTCCTACTCCAGTGAGTCCAACAGTAGGGTAAGTGTTGGATAGTGTAGGGGTAAAAATTACTATTCCCACTCCAGTGAGTGCAACAGTAGGGTAAGTATTGGATAGTGTAAGGGTAAAAACTATGCATTGTAATGGTATGCGTTGCAATGGTATGCATTGTAGTGACATGCGTTGTAATGACGCGTTGTAAAGGTAGTAAGATGTAATGACTGCCTTGTAAAGGTTGTTTCCCTGTGTTCACTGCACTTACTGGCATCAAGGAGGTTCCAGGGGTTTCTAGCGACAGCAGGAGGGATCTCCCTGAGTTGCCTGTCGCGCTTCTTCCATGCATTCTTGTGTGCTATGGTACGGAGGCTGCATCATCACATCACATTCCCCGCCACACAACCGGCATTGCAGCACACCAAACTGGAATTCTACCAGATTGCCCAATCTCTCCATGTTATTGGTTGCATAGATGGTACCTATGTAGCCCTCTCATCGCCTTCAAACAATGAGTACGTATTCCGAAATTGCAAATCATTCCATTCACTCAACATAGAGGTCATCTGCAATGCAAAATATATCATAACTGATATAGTGGCAAAATACCCTGGCACTACACACGATTCCTTCATTTTTAGACACAGTGGGATATACACATGTCTCACTGGGGACAGCCGCGTAGCTAGGGGGGTGCGGTGGGGGCGGTCCGCCCCAGGCGGCACTATTTTGGGGGTGGCCGCAGCCGTGCGGCACTGGTGGCTGGCTCTACTATAGTAGTATCTGTATTGGTCTATTGGATGGCGGCCGCGGAAGTAAAAAGAAGTGCGTCCTGGCGTTGCGCGCGCGCGCGCGAGAAGTGTGACTAAGGGGGATAGGCCTCACACTGCACCAGAGTGAAGGCGGGCAAGGTAGGAGACAGAGAACCGGATACATCTGCCGAAGGCAAAGCAGGGGCCTGTGATCTTGCACTGCTTTCACCGCAGTAGAGGGAAAATAAGAGGTGAGATCTGGAAGTGAGAACAAGAGCTGTTCTGCAAAGCAGGCGCCGGGGGATGGAAACAAAGGCACTGTGTTTTCTTTGTTACGTCGTGTTTGGGGCGATGGCAGAAAGTCAGCGGCCTGTCCTGGCACTGCACGCACTGTCATAGAGGGGATCGGATATATTTGGCACTGCGTGATTTGGCGTCAAGGGGGAGCAAGGAAGGATGTGTATTGGAACTGCAGGCACTATAGTGAAGGGAAATGTAGGGGGGCGTGTTGTGGCACTGCCGTACAGTAGGGTGAGGTGGACAAGCCAGGCAATGCGGGTTAGGGGGGACAAGGGAGATGTGTTCTGTACTGCTGCATGCCCTGGGTGTAGGTAGAGGCCGTAGAGCAAGATGGATGTGTTCTGACACCCCCTAAAGTGAAGGGCGGTGCTCTCGTGCTGACACGTGACGGCATGGATTGTTGTCAAGGGTGTTAAGGGAGATGTGCTCTGCCCGCATCGTGTCATGGAAACATGGGGGCGTGTTCATATTTGGCATACACCGTTTTATTTTCAATTTCTGTGTTTGATTTCAGGAGCCTTTCCGCTGCGGCTCTGCATCCTGATGGGTGGGGTGGGTTGGGGCACCGCAGGACATGCACACGATCCTGGCCGATAGCTCCTGCGGTGGTCCGTGTTTGAAGTGGGCCTCTTTGGGCGCCCATTACACATCATGTTGCAGGTCCTCCCACGTTTTGTCCCTTCTTACTCTATCAGGGTGTCCAACATAGACCCAGGAGAGCAGGATGCATGTCAGATGACCACTGGCTATGCAAATATTTTATTTTAGAGTACTGTGGCTAAACTTGTCTTATGGGATCTTCGAGAAAGACGGGCAAGGATCCAACCATCCTGAACACATTTTGGACACCTTTAAATCCATCGCGCCAGAGTGGCTCTCTTCGAAAATGCCCTTTTCGTGCTCATTGAGCCAAGGGGCGTAGCTTCCGGTAGTGCCTGGGGCCCAGAGACACGAGGAGCCCTCTGCATCATGGTTATTCCTGTATTTTTTCATTCAAACAGCTTGGGAAGGGGGTCATTCCCTTTCTTGCCCCAGGCCCCATGACACACTGACTACGAGGCTGATTCAGCCCTTTCTTTCTCAAGGGAAATCCTGCACTCCCCACTCCCACCTCCTCCTGTGGCACTCTGGGCAGCATCCTTGGCACAGCGACAACGAGCGCCAAACATCATTATTACACATACGACCACTAGCCGGCCTCAACACTTTGTACAGGTGCAGCGCCTAGGATGGGACTACACAGAGCCTGATGTGCACAATTCAAAACCTTTTTGAAGAGGTTGGCACCTGAGTGTCCGTCATACTTAGGCTGTGTCGTGGTGAGGCTGCTGCAAATAACGCTGCCCTGCCAGGTTACTGCAATTTCTCAATAAATGGAAAACAAAGGAATTAAAACAAACACTGGGTCTCTGAGTGATGGCAGCAGGATTTTCAGAATGCTGACGTGGAGCACCTAAATGAGAATGGCGTGAGAACTCGCACATTCACTCACATCCTCCTATACTCCTCTGAGTGAGTTAAGCACTCCATACCTGCCAACTTGCAGACCAATCTCACTGTGTGAATAGGGGGCAGGGCCTTGAAGGGGGCTCCTGGCGAGAAATACCTACAAGGCAATTTTTAACCCACCCTGCACCCAAGCCCCCATCCACCCCAAAAAAAGGTTGTTGACATTGATGCTGATGGCCTGGGGTGTTTTCACACTCCTTAATTGATGTCGGCAGTTCAAAGCCTCCAAAAACGAGCTGAAAACCACTATTTACAGTGGTTTTCAGCTAGTTTTCCCAGCCAACGTGTGATATAGGCTCCTCACCGGGAGACAGTGTGATGCTAGCCAATATCGTGTGTCAAACGGTGGCACCGTGTGAGTTGGCAGGTATGGCACTCGTTCTAGAGATCTTTCTTTAAGCTACATACCACTCACACCTTAAATGTACATGTTCTGTGGGCGATCAAAGCTTGTACAACTCTGCCCTGCTCGATCTGTTCTGCAGGAAATGGAAGACTGCACTTTCTGCCTTCTGTGAAAGAGGGAAGCTTGCTTTGCAACTGCCATCCTTTCCCTGTTGTGTGAGGCAGTGAAGCTTGCACTGCAGTTGCTTTATTTGTACTGTCCTGTGATGGGAAAAGCTTGTGCTGATGCTACCACTGGGGTAGCTAGGGGGTGGTCTGCCCCAGGTGGCACTATTTTGGGGGCAGCGGCCGCGCGGCACTGGTGGCCTGTTGCAGCGGTCTTTATCCTTTATTTGGGGATACTCACTGACACCACTGTCAGTCATTACAGTAGTGTCAGTGTCCCCAAATAAATTATAAAGGCCACCGCAACGGGCCACCAGTGCCGCACGCGTGGCCCCGTTTAAAGTGCAAGCGCCCCTTTTTGCAACTGCTTCCTGCAGCGCACGCATCACCACCTAGCATAGTCGTGGTGTTGTGGTGCGCGACCGGAGCGAGGTCAGAGGGGAAAGACTCCAATCAGCCAATGAGCTCTCTCAGCTCGGAGATCCAGCCAACGAGCCCTCCCCTTCGTAGGGTGCAGGCAATTGAACGGAGGCGCGCAAGGGTCTGTATTGGTACAGCAGGCTTTGAATTTCTCTGTGATTATTGCCGCCCCGACGTACCGCGTTTGTTGTGGTTGCTTGTGGGTCCATCCCAGGGCCCAGTGTAGGACCACAGCCAACCCGAGAGGAACTTCTACAGTGCATCACAGGTATCTCCACAGTTGTTTGTTTGGAACGTCTGAAGACGGGAAAGAAAAGAGAGGAGCAGACAGGTAAGTCCATCCGGCAAGCGTGTTGAAAATTATGCAAATGTCAGTTTTGCCCCTCAATACCACACGTGATGGTTGGCGCCTGAAAGGATACAAGCATCCATGAACATGGGTCCCAGTATGCTATTTTCTAGTTTTCTTTACCATTAAGGCATTTTCGAGATTTACTATGATATGGATCGGTAATCCCACAAACATCCTTTTATTTATAAGACATGTCCCTGTCATGAGTGTAAAATCATTTTGGGGAAGCAACAGTGTGGAGATTTTAGTAGCAAAGCATTTATTGTGGCATTGATAATGCATTGTTGGGGAAAGCTAATACTACCTGGAATCCGAAAGCACTGATAAGGCATTAGTGGAGTAAGATCATGCGTACCTCAACACTGATAAGGCCCTTCTGTGGTAAGGCCATACTGCTGAGGTCCTGTAGCAATGAGGCGGTGCTGGTAAGGCAAGTTGGCGTGCCTGGGATTCTCAAGGAATGAGAACACATCAGTTAAGAAGCTGGCACTGTTGATAGGCCTGGATGCTTTGGTGGATGGTGATGCTGTAACCCTGCAGGGTCGGACTTTGTTGGTGCTATAGTGGCTTTAGTGGCTTGCTGCTGTGGTGGGCCAGCAGTGCGGCTCTCAATTAATGCAGGCAGGTGCTAGGTTGGTGACAAGATAGTCAGATCTTAGAAATCTCCCTTGACTTGAATTGAACTTAGCTGTTGCACACTCCAACTTAGATCGGCACCAAGCAGTAGGCACTAGGAGTTTGGCAGAAACTCTCTGGCTGCAATGGTGTGGGTCTGACTGCTGAGACTGGTGTGACTCTGTTCTAAGGCCAGGCTATATGTGTACCACCCCGCCCCCACCTCCCCTCAGTAGTTCATGCTGTTCTGAGTTTGTCATTGCATTATTGTACCTCAAGTCAGAGCACACCACGTTGGTGCACGTCCCCACTGCTTTAATGGGGGACCATGATGCTTGGTCATTTAATGTCAGCTGTAGATGATGGATCCCCGAACAGTGTCATGTATGTGCATGTTTCCATTGTGCTGATTACCAGGTGATCGTTCACGCAGCTCTCTGATGGATGCCACATGCGGTTTTTCTGAGTCCCCAGAAAGAGCATGCAGTCTGGGTGTTCTCCTTTGTACTGCCGGTCACCTTTGTATTCAACTGTGTAGCCTTGGACCGTGTCATGTATGTGCATGTAACTTGCATGATCAAGGTACCCATTAGCGACGAGACTACGTGTCTCTCGGACCTCTTTCAAGTGCTCACCGTCCTTTTTCCTCAGCACCCCTCCACCCCCCCCCCGGGGCGGCAACCTGAGGGATAGCCCCGGGCGCCACAAGCTCTAGCTACGCCTCTGACTGGGGAGAATTTGGTAAGGGCTACCTGCTAAGTGAATGCATGTCAAGCACTCTTACATACTGGTAAGGGCTGAAGTGAGAGGACAGTGATTAACCATATGTCATTCATCCTGGAGGTGACAGTGCATATGCAGTGCGCGAATTCATCCTCACACCGTACCTCAATCCGGCTAATCCAAGAGAGCGAAGACACAATTGCGCACACAAGTCAACATGCTGTGTAATTGAGCAGACATTTGGTATACTGAAGAGCAGATTCCGCTGCCTGCATAAAAGTGGAGGAGCACTACAATATTGCCCAGAGACCTGCTGCAAGATTGTGCCTACTTGTGCCATGCTGCACAACATTGCGACTAGAAAAGGCATACCAGTGGAACTCACAGATACAGAATCAGATGAGGTACCAGGTCCATGTTACAGACCGGCAGGTGGTGTAGGGGCAGCTGTGGGCCGACAGAGGCGTAATGAAATAACACAAAACTATTTCTAGGTGAGTAATGATGACACAATGCAAATAATGATTTGTGAATTACTGAGTTTTAATGTATCTTACCATCAGGTAAATTGCAGTCACACAGTCTACAAACACACTTTATGTGTGCCACTTTCTGTTGCACATGCCATTTCCACAGTGCATGGGTAATGGGTTAACCAAAGTCCATATGCCATGGGTTACTTCACCCATTAGCATTCTGCTGTGGTGACAGTTAATTTCTTGCGTGCATGTCCTGCAGTTACACGCTCAGGGTGCTGACTGCTCTCCCTTGAGGCATCTGATGGTGTTCCCTGCCTCCCACTAACCCGTCTGGGTTCTGCAATTGGTGGGTGATGCTGCTTCGGCTGGAGAGCTCCTCACTGTCCTCTGAGCCCAGTAGACCTGTGCCACCTATGGTAGCTGTCTGCAGTTGGTCAACTACATTTGTGACCTGCACCAACCCTTTGGCCACATCCTGGCTGCAGTGTGCAATTTCTACCTGCATGGTCACTGTGTGTACCGATGTGGCATTTGACAAGCATTTGACCGCCTTGCTATACATTTCCAGACGGGTGAACAGACATTGTTTTCCCCTGCGTCTGGATGCCTGGTTTCTTTTCATTGTGGCACAGAGTTCTTTTATAGCTCCAGTCATTTCCTTGATGCTGTCTGCAAAGGTCTTATGTCCCTCATCGATTTTCAGATCTCTGATGCCCTCCTTCATGTCTGTAAGGTAATGGTTAACAGACACCAGCTGCCTGTGAATTGATTTCATGCTTTTTGCTCATCATTATGCCTTCCAGGCTGGCAAATATTGCAGGATCCTCTAGTGCATCTGCGCTGGTTTGTGCCCTTGGCCTGCGTCTCCTGCAATTCTCATCCCTACGGTGCATAGGGGGCTGTTCATGGCCCTGATGTGCACGCTGTACCTGATCCAGCTGTGTCTCATCATCTATGGATTTGGGTTCTCCCTCCAACAACGGGAGTGGAGGCACAATGTGACGGTGTCTTCGTGGGACAGGTGTTGGCAGTGTTGTCTGCTCTGTGTCCTCTCCCCCTGCCTTGTCCTGTGTCTATGCTGCCTCCTCGGCTTCGCTGTTGTCACCCTGTGTTTCAGGTTCAGCTGTAAATAAAAACGCACTTTTTATTGTGTGTTCTGCTTTGCATTGTTCACTTAATAAAGTTTTCTGCATTTAGGTTACCTAAGTACTGTCGTGATTTTTGCCTTTACTAATTTGGTTCAACTGCTTATATATTGCTGTGTGTCATGTTCAACTGTATTGTGTGTATGACTTCATCTCCCATGATGCATTGGATGGTGGACTGGTAAATGTGGAATGGAGTTGCATTGTTCCTTCATAATTGGGGCATTCCTGAGAGTGTAATTAAGTTGGTAATGTGTCAGGGCTGATTTGGCATGGCTCTTAACTTGTCCGGTGTTGGGCATGTCAAAGCTATCGATGTCTGCCACCCCGCTGATGCTTTCAGGCTGTAGGTTCCACCACCTCCTCAAGGGATGTGGATTCTGTGGATGTACCCCCGCCAGTCTTCTTCGGCTCCACAAGCCTGGTGGCAACCTTGATCTTAGACCTGGAGCTCATGTCATACCAGCGCTTGCGTAGGTCAGCAATGGAGTGCGGGGTTACACCTATGGCATTCACCTTCGCCTGTTTGTATGTCCAGCCATATTTTGCACTTTTGGAATTCAGGGACATGATTGGATTTCTTGCCGAACAGCAATTCATGGCTATGGACCATCTCTTCAATGAGTACCTCCTGTTCCTTCTCACTGAATGTGTGCTTTCTTTTCCTCCCAGCTTCCTCCTTATCCTTCTCCTGTGGATCCATTGTGTATTGGTGGTGTTGCGGTTCACAGTGGTTTGCTTCTCCTCCCAGCCTCTGACACAGAACACCCCATGGAGTTATAATATTAATTTTGCATCCACCACTGACCAGCATCTTCTCTGAGTCAAGGACTGGGCAGACATAGAAGAGTATTTTTACCGCACAAGACTGACAAGCCACTTCCCTGAGGCAAGCACCCAGTGGAGTTAGAATAGTAATTTGGCTCCCCCACCACTGACCACTGCTTTCCCTAACTCAAGCACTCGGTGGACTTTGAAAAGTAATTTTGCCCCCCACCAATGACCAGCACCTTCCTGAGGGAAGCACCCGGTGGAGCAAGAATAGCAATTTTGACCCGCACCACTGACATGTACATTCCCTAAGGCCAGGGCCCGATGGAGTTTGCATAGCAATTTTCTGTCAATTGTCACTGCATATTAGTACCCTTTCGTTTCTGGTGTTTTGCAGCAGTTTTAAGATGATCTTAGAGTTTCTGGTTGCGTAAATGGATGTAATGTCTGATATTGACACATTTCCCTCATCTTCATCGCTTAGTTTTGCTTGTCAGAATGTGTCACTCATAGTCAATTGAATGTCACTCATAAGTACACTGAAATTATGAAAATGTCACACATTAGCAATCTGAAACCTTTTGCAGCTATGAGGGGTATGGCAGTATATCCAGTGCGTGATGGTGTCTCTTTCACACAGATAGCAAGGCACACGGCTTTCCCAAAGATTCACATGATTGGTCATCTTGCCGGGCACGCCCCCTCACTTCATATCCCTATGAGAAAAATGTAATTCAGAAAAATAGAAAATGTATGTCATTTAAAATGTCTACAATTAAACAGTTAGTGCAGTGGGTGCAGTCCAGTGATTTTGTTTTTCACATATTGCTAATCAAATATCCTCATTAATAAATAAAATATAGACTACTTTAATGATTTCATTAAGCATGCATAGCTCACTGTTTTAGCCCAAATTATGCCCCTAGATGGGATATTCTGGATTCTCGACAAGAAGAAAATTGCCTTTTTCCAGCTTACATGCTGTGAGCTGAGACATAATGCATGCGCGTTAAATATAGGTTAACCTCTGCAGTGGAAGTATATATCTGAAGGCGATTCCTTGGAAGTGTTTGAAGTGGATGCCAATGCTACGGTCGTACACACGGCGAAGGAATGAAATGCAGCTTCAAAGCCGCTGCCTAAGCTCAGTGAGCTTGCTAAACTTTGATAATGCTTACCCTGCCTCTCGTTCTTTTTGAGTTTCTTGACTGTAGTTAATTACAGCATCGTATTAAGGATACTGAGGCATGCAGCCAAAACGAGTATCCTAGGAGAATGTAAACTACCGCTACCGGTGGCCTTGCATTAGCATTTAAAAGCTGTCCTCTGACATTTTAGTTTATGATGAAAATGGCTCAACCACAGGGCAGGAGTCTGTGTTTTGAGCGAACCTTTTTAAAAGGTAATTCATTCTGTAGTCAGATTTACTCTTAAACAAACGTAGGACGTTATTTACGCAGGAGGCAACCGTTTTCATAAAATCATTCCATTTCAATGTAGGAATCGCACCTGCGAGTGGATATAGACAATACGTGGAAGAAACACAGAGAATGTTCCTGCTCTTTTGAAATAACTGTTTGGAGCAGCAGTTCAGTGTAGAAGTAAGAATGGCAAGCTCTGTCAATGCCAATAGGTTTGGCTTTGAAAGAATACTATACGGTAATGTGATGCATTACAAATAAATAGCATGACAATAGATATGCATTTGCGTGGAAGCAAAGAACTGTAGGTTAAACGGTCAGGAGACTGTTGCACTGTCAAGCCAGAGCTAAACATCCGTGTAGGTTAGCAACTGCCCTCTTCCCGTCTGTGCTGCTGCCAGAGAAAAACAACAAACATTGTCTAGTTATCTAAAACACCATAATAGCATTATAATGTCATGTGTGTGCCCCTGAAAATTCAAGCTCAGGCAGCAAGATACATGGAGGCACACAACTTCTGCCCAATCAAAACTTGCATTCCTCGCTCCCAACATGAGGGCGGAGCCAAAGCCTGTCTCTAGTGATGCTCACATAATTGTCCGGCAACAGCCACAATGTTAAGCCAGGCCAAAAAAAAGTTGCTGTGTGGGAAATGCTCTTTGGAGGGTAAATGGCAGCTTGAGGCTCTCACCTGTAAATTTCAGCATCTACTGCTTTAGCTATGGGAAAGCCCATTTTGCATTTAGTGACACGTCTTAAAAAGTGCACTACTTTATCACCCCATTTTCACATCACACTGACAGTCACTAAATAGAATCACCAGCACTGAGGATTTTTGAATCCATCGTAACAATGTTCAACCTACCTGAAGTTGGAGTAGAGAACAGACACTTCTGATCAAGGATAATGCCCTTCATCAAGTAATTATGCAATTACAAACTCTTATCTTAGAAATATATCCTTGTTCAGAAATATAATGCAGTTAAACAGAAAACTATTGAAGGTAGATCATTTGCTTTGAGAGCTATTCATGTCACTCATTGTTTAGGCTTAAAAATGATATCTCTGAGGAATCTTTGAGGCTCCAGAAACATAGTGATCTTACCAATCAACTAATACAAACATCCTCATGCACAGGAGTGATATATGTAAATCCGTGGAAAAAACTGTCAAAATAACTGCAGTGGTTCCAAAGCAAAATTTCGAGGAATCCCAGACACTCACTAGCTGAGGTCAATTACACACCTCAAAACATATGCCCCACCTTGTCCTGCACATGACATCATGGATGACATCAATGATGGCAATGCAAATGTGATCATTAATGACATCACTAATGAGATTGAAGAACCAGAACCTTTTGGGCCTGGCGGTGCAGGGTACGCCCAAGTCTCCGGAGTTCTCCTGCTTAGCTACACAGAGACACGGGACACTCTGTCGGCGTTAGAAGATCAGATTTATTTAGCTGCAGCTTGTACAGTTATCCTAGAAGTACACAAAGTAGGTTCTCAGGAGACTGCCACTTCACTCTGTGGCGCACAGGGTTTTATACTGTATAGGGTTCGTATACATTAACCAAAAGCACTCCCAGAACACACAGGAAAGAACCAATAAGGAAAGTTAGAAAACAGGATAGAACCAATAGGAGAAGTTGGAAAACAAAAGTGTCAGATGACTCGAAGAGACCTCTCCTCCAACTATGTTTGTCACCCCTCCCTCAAGCTAATTTATTAACAGGTTTGTAACTAACTTGCAGGTGGCGAGATACGTTTGTGTGTGTTGGAGGACAGTTGTGAAACGAGAGAATGCTAGCAGAAGACAGTGAAGGCCAGACAATAAGATAAGGTCAGGAAAGAATAGTGTGAACCAACAGATAGTTGAGACGGGGATTAGGAAAGCCAGACAGGGATGAGTGTACTCGCCTAGTCCTAACACCAGCTTTGCAAATAGAGACAGAAAGCGTATTTCGACACCAGGCTGCAGAAAAAGCAGAATAGACTTTGTTCGCCGTGCTGCCTGAGTGATGGCAACATAAAATGGTGGTGGAGCACAAAATGGCGGGTCGATTCGATCACAATCAGAAATCGAAGTTCCTCAAGATCACAAAATACATCACTCCTTACATCATCAGGGATGCCACTGTTTAGGACAGTTACAGTTTAAGAAATCTGTTCTATAATAATTTCAACACTTACATGGGAAGCAATTTATTGAAATCATAGTTTGAGAGATTTTATCCATTTCCACCGCTCACAGGTTCTACCTTATATACAAACTATGGGCCCTATTGTGATGATGGTGGGAGTGTAGCGGAATGGAATCCACCCTACTATTAGATGGCGGTTCCACCCTCAGTATTATGATGCAAGCACCTTATGACGGGATGAAACATCTATTTTTCTATTGCAGCTTGTGTGGCGGCCGAAAAAAGCCTGCAGCACAAGCTGCAACAGAAAAATGTATGTTTTCAAACATCCCTGCACTCTGTGGCAGCAGCCATGCTGTGCCTGCCACATGGTGCAGGGATATTTAGGGTGGCACCTCAGGTGGCCCCAGGCCCGATTGCTGAGGGCCAGGGGGCCCTCCTAAGGGACCCCAAAGTCACTTCCTGCCTGCCTTTTCATGGCAGTTGGACCACCATGAAAGGGCAGGCGGAAAGCAACATTGTATTCCCGGCGGCAGAGCCGAGGCTGGCTCGGCTGCCATTTTTGGATTACAAATCCGCCTGCCACCCAGACGGGCTCTGTGAGCCCATCAGAAGCAGAGTGGAATTCCCCCGTGGGTTTTCATCCAACCGTCAGTATCATAATACGGCGGTCGGATGGAAAACTATAATGCAGGGCGCAAAGCTTCCAATGAGCTTTCGGATGTCTTTCCCACCAACATCATAATCAGAGTCTGTCAAGCTTCCAATTGCTTGATTTACTTAAATAGTACCATATGAGAACGCCGGATTCTAAAACTCCAAATGTCAAGTAAGCATATACTTAAGAAACAATTTTCATTCTTGTTACTCTATTTTTTGTGAACTGACTCCAGGCCTCATTAGGTATACACTTCCCTGTCTCCCAGTGGTGGTAGGAAACAATGCTCATTGCTTAAAAGTGGAGAGACGAAAAAGATTCATATGACCTCATTATATGCAGGGTCTGATTCACAAAGGTAAACCTTCACTTTTGTGTAAGTTTATGATTGTTTGCTATTCACAAAGGTAATTACAAGTAGTATGCTTACGAATGCAGAGTATCCACACTTTAAAATATAGGACAGTCTTAACTTTTTATGTGCGAAGACTCCGCACTTGTAAAGATACTACACGTAAATCCTTTTGTGAATAGCTAACAATCGTAAACTTATACAAACGTATAAGTTTACCTTTGTGAATCAGGTCCCACAGTATTTTGCCTTTTATTAGGTGAATACTAGAACGAAAGCTGGCTTTGCTTTTGTTTTGTTGCCCTTCTGATTTTAGGGTTGTATGTGATTTCATAGAAAAACTTTTACATGGACAATCCTTCCTGAGAAACCAGTTTAACCAAACAAATTCATAGAATGCTTTTTGTTCTAAATTGGCTTTTGCATGCTTACATTTTAAGGTTTAAATGCAAGGGCTGTAGGTCTTACTTTCAGAAACAGTTCTATTGTAAGTGTTTTTTTCAGTACTTTACTTCATGGGACCTCATTACAGATGTATACCTTTTACATTGTCAAACAATTGCTTTTGATGCTTTTAATTCTCTGACCCCTCACCACCCCTCAACAGCCCTAAAACCCCTCTCTACATCTAAATGCCACTCATCCTTTAATCCAGCCAAATTTACTGTGATGTGCATTTTGCCTGTTCGGGCCTCAAGGAATTTTTGCTTTTGCAGACCCACCTTCGGGGAGTGATTGCTTTGGTATCTATTCCAAGGTAAGGACACTGTGGTTAGAATCCTTTATCTTATGAACAGATTACTTACGTTTGGTAACACCTTGTCTGGTAGAGATTCTATCTAGCTTCAGATTCCTTACTGGCCCTCTCCAGCATCCTAATCCTTACCCAATCCTGGACCCACATTTTTTTACAGCCCTAATCTCTACCCATCACTGAATCTTAAAAACTCTTACCAGTCCTAAACTCTAGTTATCCATGAACCTATAACCCCTTCAACCCCACTACACTCCACCCATCCCTCAATCCTAAAAATGTCTCAATACCCCTAAGCTCTACACATTCAGGAACCCTAAAAACACCTTTGTATGTCTGAAATCCACCTACTACTGGACCCTGAAAGCCCCTTTTCACACCTAAAAATTACCCATTCTAGACACAAAAACCTTCACTAGCCAGAAACTCTACCCAAGTTCAATATAATTTTGGATTTGTCCTTAACATTATCTTTCCTTTAACCCCTTCAGTGCCACGCCCTTTCCCCCTCCTGTGCCGGGCGTTGCACTAGTGGGTGGGGTTCATGACGAGATAGTCTCGTCATGGGCACAGCGCAACCGTGCTCCATGACGAGACTATCTCGTCATAGGCACTGAAGAGGTTAAAATGCTTTCATCAATTTTTAATTTATTACTACTTCTTTAATGTTTCCTTAAAATTAGTTTTCTAATATTTGGTTTCCTCCAATGGGGTTTCTCAGTTTTTATCTCTCTTCTAACAGTTTCACAACTAATGTGAATTTAACTTGGATTTTCCATTCTTGAAATGGTTTCTCAACCATGGTCAAAAACATGGCTTGGAGCCACTGAATGTTAAATCTGATTGGTTTCCCTTTTCACCTCTCCCTTAGTAACACGTTACTTAAAAGAAATCCCTACTGCAGTTTCTGGGCAAGCCATTGTTAATGAGTTAGTGTGTTAGTCTTTTTTTAAACTCAGCATCCAACTACAGTTCTGTATTAAAAAATGAATCTCTGTTTTTAATCCCCTTCAGTTTAATAAGACCCTCCACTCTGTTGGGTTTTTATTGTTGCTCTTTCCTGCCTGTACAATAAAAAGACATAAATCATTTACTGTATTTTTATTGATGATTTCAGGCTGAATTGGTTGTGTTGTGTTGTGGTATGTTATGTTATGTGCACATTTAAAGCATGCATTTAAGGAGGTTATCCTAGTGCTGGTGAGAAGAGGGTTGATGCCCTGGGTGGGCCCTATGTGAAGGGGCACGTTCTCAGTTTCTCCCTGATTTTAAGGACTAAGCTGGCAGCCCTCATGTGAAGGGGCAGTTTGTTCCAGGCCTTAGAAGCCAGGTATGAGAAGGTGCAGTCAGCGGCTCTGGCTCTTCAGATGAGGGGTGTTACTCCGAAACTGGTTGTAGGATGCTTGTTTCTCGTCCAGGGAACACTTGACTTTGCAGTTTGGGCTGGACTATTCCCATGACGCACATTGTCAAGATTGATTTGCATATGGCTGGGTAAGAACTGGGGTGGCAAAGCGAGCTAAAGAACAATGATGGATTCAACCCAGATCTGTGACTCAGGTGAGTGTCTGGAAAGTTTCAGGGGTCTGTCCATCATCTCCTTGTGTTTGCTTTGTTCGCCCTAAGTTGGCAGGGTATGACCAGATGTGGGTCCCTTGCTCACTTTGCCATTGGATTCATGCTAGCCTGGCTGATTAGTGGTGTTACCCCAAAACCGGTCCCAGGATGCTTGTTTACAGGCCAGGGAACACTTGGCTTGGCAGTTTGGGATGGACTGTTCCCATGAGGCACAGGGTCAAGACTGATTTGCATATTGCTGGGTCTGAAGCGGGGTGGCGAAGTGAGCTAAAGAACAATGATGAATTCAACCCATATCTGTGACTGAGGGTGAGTGTCTGAAAAGTTTCAGCACTCCGTCCATCATCTCCTTGTGTCTTCAGATGCAGTTGGCATGGGCAATAAGGAGATTGGCTGAGCGGAATTGTCTGATGCAAGCTGATCCACGTGCTCTGATAAGTGGGGTCTGGATTGTGCAGTGCTTTGTATGTATATGATAACTTGAACAGTACTAATTTGTGTATGGAGAGCCATTGGAGGTTTTGTAGCGAGTGGAAATGTGGATGCATGAAGGGAGGTTGAGTGTGAGTCTTGCTGCTGCATTCTGAATGATCTGGAGCCACTTGGTAAGTTTAGCGTAGATTCCGACATACAGTGTGGTTCTGTAGTTTAGCTTGCTCATGATGAGTGCCTGGGTGATCATTCAGTGGGTGTTGAGAGGAAGCCATATAAAGATTTCCCTGAGGTTCTTGAGGGTATGGAAGCAGATAAGAAATAGAGCAAGAGATAATTCAGTTGACTTGGTTGGACATTTATTGTTTCTTGTCCAGGTTCCTGGCTTGGCTGTACAGGGTGGGTATGGGTGAGAGTTTGAATACTCACCAGACTGAGAAGCAAAGTGACAGGCCCATCCCAAACAGTACTATCGCAGTTTTATTAGAGTCAAGATTAAGGCAGTTGGTTTTATCAAGAGGGCGACTGTGTACTGACATGTACTCGATTAACTTTGTTTGGGTGCTTGTGGCGTCTTTGAGAGACAGAGAGGATGTATTGTGGGTTTTCGGTATTGGAGATTATGCTGGTTCTATAGGTTTGCATGATGTTGCTATTTTGGGCCATGTGTAGATACTAAAGAGCATGAGGCTGAGTGATGATCCTTTGAGGACTCCACAGATGGGTTCAGAGGGGTAGGGAGCTAGGCTGACCTTCTGCATAGCCCCTGTGAAGAACAAGCTGATTACTTTTTTTTAATTTTGAGATTTGGGATGAGAAGCCGTGAAGAAGTTGAGGAGGATGAGGATCGCAGTGATGCCTAGGTCCATGATGGTGCTGATGTTGTTTTTAGGGCAATGAAGGCAGTTTCGGTACTGTGTTTTGGTCTGAAGCATAATTTAGGAGAGTTCAGGAGGCAGTTCTTATTCAGGTGGTTTGCTAGCCTCTTGTTGATGAGTTTCTCCAAGACTTCTGCTGGGTAGGATAGCAGAGAGATGGGTCTGTAGTTAGCTGATGAGTATGGATGTGTTGTTGTGGACTTCTTTTGTAGTGGTGGTATGTTTGCATGGATCCAGTTGTCCAATAAGGTAGGTATTTTTCTATGTGGGTGATGTTGGCCAGCAGGTCAGAGTGGTTTCAGTAGTGCTGGAATACGCTAGAAGGAGGGCTGCCATAACGGTGGGAATTGGTAGGGGTACAAAGGTGTTGCAGATTGTGCTTATCTGGCTGTGGGAGAAAAGGAAAGTCTAGGAGCAGAGCTGAGATAGAGCAATGGTAGCGGAGCTAGAGGTGCTCATGGTGAATTCCTTTACTATGGAAAGGATTTCCTTTGAGTTGTTGGTGCTGTTGTTGCACATTTACTGCCAATTCTGTAGTATTAAAACTATTTGTGGTTCTCCAAATGTAGGTATCAGGTTCGGAGACTAATACAAAACCTAACATGGTATTGTGTCAGTCTTCACATGTTTCCATTAATCTATTTGTTGGAAAGATAATTTAATCAAGGTTAGAATGACCGCACCAGGCATCAGGTGCTTCAATGGGTGGCTGGAAGGGTGGGCGGCTGGTCTTGTTACTGGGAGGGGGGCAGTTTTGCAGTGCTCCACTGTCAGCCCCCGTAACAAAATCAGCAGACCAGCATAATCCACACAGCACTGGCTTTCATTTCCAGCCTCCCTGTGTTTTGAAATATGGTATAGTTTTAAAAGCACTGGCTGCAGCAGAGTTCTTTGAATATCAAGTGATAATACATTTGTCAAAATACCTCTTGTGATTAAGTGATTAATCTTCCTGCTGGAGTGAGCTAGAGTTTTGTCTAGTGGCAGTTTTAACTCTTCTAAGGTAGCACAGAGGGTTACTATGCCTGCTGCACATAATATGCACCACACAGATCACATACATGTATTTTATGTGTATAGATCTGTGGGTTACTACTTTTGTCACAGAGATCCTTTCATTACTGTGGAGTTCATAAGTTATAATAGTAATCTAGCACAGTGAGCTATGGACTGCCATCAAAGAGCTGCATGCACACTGAATGGTACAGGTTAGAAAGTTATGTTTTTTCCAGTATTTAATTATACTAATGTTTCTAAAAAGGGTTTATTTGGGTAGAAATAAATTCTTATTAGTAAATGTAAAATAAACACTGCATTACGTTTTGAATCCTGAGTTTGAAATTCTCCAGCCCAAGTACTCTTAAAAATGCCTACACCTCACAGTGCCCTTGGTCTAATGTAACGTTTACTACACACAAACTTACGAATGTGTTATTCATTGTCTCTATGTGTGTTTGATGTAAAGTGCTCTGCCACCATATTCTGGTATGAGAGGCATTATTTTTGCCATTTTCCCCAAGTTTTCTTGGGGTAGAACACCCCCAAAATCCTTCTTGCAGTGGTCGGGCTCGCTCCCTGCGCATGCTAGGCAACCTACTGGTGCTGGTCTGACAATATTTGACACGGCTGCTTTGGGTTCCCAGACTGGCACTGCTTTTAATTATCTACTGGTGTGGCACTGAAACGTGACACAAAAAGTAAATTCCCAAATTTATAGAACTTTTCGCTAACACTAATTATTGTCTTTAATATGACTCAGACATAGCAATGATTATAGACCAAACATATTTGTCCACAATGGGAGAAATCCTAAAAAGTGTTATTACATCAGCTTCAGATTTTTTTAACACTCCTGATCTTTTCAGAAGAGCAGCATTCCTTACATTGCACAAGGAAATATTTACTTTGCAGACTGCAATATGACCAAGAGTCTATGATTAGAGCCATCATGCTCTCAATTCTTGTAGAGCTTTGTGTTCTCCTTTTATGTTGTTTGGCTTTCACTACAATTCACACATTTCCTAAAATAGGTGCTTGTATCAGGGAAGGTGCTGGGCAGTGGTGGGGGCAAAATTACTATTCTTACTCCTCCTGGTGCATGGCTCAGGGGAGGTGGTGGTCAGTGGTGGCAAGTCGAAAGTACTATTTCAAGTCCACTGGGTCCTTATCTCAGGGAAGATTCTGGTCAGTGATGGGCATAAAATTAATATTCTAACTCCTCCGGGTGCTTGCATCAGGGAAAGAGCTGGTCAGTGGCAGGGGCAAAATTGCTATTCTTGCTCCACAAGGTGCTTTCCTCAGGGAAGATGCAGGTCATAGGTGGGGAGCAAAACTACTTTTCTAAGTCCACCAGGTGCTTTCATTAGGGAAGGTGGTGGTTGGTGGTGGGGGAGCCAAATTACTATTCTAACTCCACCAGGTGCTTGCCTCAAGAAAGGTGCTAGTCAGTATTGTGGGGTAAAAATACTATTCTATGTCTGTCAGGTCCTTGTCTCAAGGAAGAAGCAGGCCAGTGATGGATGCAAAATGAATGTTATAACTTAGTGGGGTAATTGCCTCAAGGAAGGTGCTGGTCAGCTGTGGGGTCAAAATGTTAACTTTAACTCCACCAGATGCCTGCCTCAGGGGAGGTGGTGGTCAGTGGTGGTTGGCAAAATTACTCTTTTAAGTCCACCGGGTGCTTGCGTCAGGGAAGCTGCTTGTCAGAGGTGGGGCAAAACTACTATTCGAAGTCCACTGGAAGATGGTGGTCAGCAGGGGAGCTAGTAATACGATTCTATGTCTGCCAGGTGCTTTCCTCAAGGAAGATGCTGGAAAGTGATTGGGGTAAAATTAATATTGTAACCCCACAGGGGGCTTGCCTAATGAAAGGTGCTAGTCAGTGGTGGGGTCAAAATTCCTATTCTAACTCTACCAGGTGCTTGCCCATGGGAAGGTGCTGGTCAATGGTGGGGGCAAAATTACTAATCTAGCTCCACCGGGTGCTTGCATCAAGGAAGGTGCTGGGCAGTGGTGGGGCAAAATGACTATTCTAACTTCACTGGGTGCTTGCCTCAGAGAAGGTGGTGGTCAGTTGGGGGGCAAAATTACTATTCTAACTCCACCGGATGCTTGCCTTAGGAAGGATGCTGGACAGTGGTGGGGGCAAAATTACTATTTTTACTCCTCCAGGTGCTTTCCTCTGAGAAGGTGGTCATCAGTGGGAGGGCAAAATTACTATTCTAACTCCACTGGCTGCTTGTCTCAGGGAAGGTGCTGGTCAGTATTGTGGGGTAAAAATACTACTGTATGTCTGTCGGGTCCTTGTCTGAAGGACGATGCAGGACAGTGATGGATGCAAAATGAATGTTATAACTCAGTGGGGTAATTGCCTCAAAGAAGGTGCTGGTCAGGTGTGGGGTCAAAATGGCAAATTTTAACTTCACCAGATGACTGCCTCAGGGGAGGTGGTGGTCAGTGGTGGTTGGCAAAATTACTCTTCTAAATCTACCGGGTGCTTGCGTCAGGGAAGCTGCTGGTCAGTGGTGGGGCAAAATTATTATTCGAAGTCCACTGGATGTTTGTCTCAGAGAAGATGGTGGTGAGTGGGGGGGTAAAAATATGATTCTATGTCTGCCAGGTGCTTGCCTCAAGGAAGATGCTGGCAAGTGATCGGTGTAAAATTAATATTACAACTCCATGGGTAGCTTGCCTCAGGAAAGGTGCTGGTCAGTGGTGGGGTCAAAATTACTATTCTAACTCCACCAGATGCTTGCCCATGGGAAGGTGCTGGTCAATGGTGGGGGCAAATTTACTACTCAAGCTCCACCGGGTGCTTGCATCAGGGAAGGTGCTGGTCAGTGGTGGGGCAAAATGACTATTCTAACTTCACTGGGTGCTTGCCTCAGAGAAGGTGGTGGTCAGTTGGAGGGCCAAATTACGGGCCCGATCCACAGAACTAACTTAAGACAAAATCCTAAACTTACTACCATTTTGGTATTCACAGAAGGCACTTACTCATTTTGGTATTCACAGAAGGCACTTACTCATTTCGGTATTCACAGAAGTTAGGACTCCTAACTTTAGGACTCCTAAATGCCTTCTGTGAATACCGAAAGCCTTAAAATTAGGATTTTTCTCAGTTTAGTAGTAGTAAAGTTAGGAGTCCTAACTTTAGGACTCCTAAACTGAGAAAAATCCTAATTTTAAGACTTTCGGTATTCACAGAAGACATTTAGGAGTCCTAAAGTTAGGACTCCTAACTTCTGTGAATACCGAAGTGAGTAAGTGTCTTCTGTGAATACCAAAATGAGTAAGTGCCTTCTGTGAATACGAAAATGGTAGTAGGTTTAGGATTTTGTCTCAAGTTAGTTCTGTGAATCGGGCCCTACTATTCTAACTCCACTGGGTGTTTGCCTCAGGAAGGATGCTGGACAGTGGTGGGGGCAAATTTACTATTTTTACTCCTCCATGTGCTTTCCTCTGAGAAGTTGGTCGTCAGTGGGGGGGGGGGGCAACATTACTATTCTATCTCCACTAGGTGCTTGCATCAGGGAAGGTGCTGGGCAGTGGTGGGGGCCAAATTTCTATTCTTACTCTTCCGGGTGCATGGCTCGGGGGAGGTGGGGGTCAGTGGTGGCGGGCAAAATTAGTATTCGAAGACCACTTGGTGCTTGACTCAGAGAAGATGGTGGTCAATGGGTGGATAAAAATGTGATTCTATGTCTGCTGGGTCCATGCCTCAAGGAAGATGCTGGTAAGAGATGGGTGTAAAATAATATTATAACTCCACGGGGTGCTTGCCTCAGGAAAGGTGCTGGTCAGTGGTGGTATCAAAATTACTATTCTAACTCCACTAGGGGTGAGCGGAATTTGCGAGATTCACTTTCGCAAATTATCGCGAAAATGTTAAAACTCTCCGCAAACACGTGGAAATATCGCGAAGATGCGGAAGTTTTTTTCCCGCCCGTTCCCGGTATTTTCTGCATGGTCGCGGCTCGCCAACTTACCCATTCGGTTGCTCGCGGGTGCGGCCATCTTGTTTTCACTTGTCTCGCGGTGCATGATCGCGAGAAGAAAGACGTGATCGCGCGACGCATGACGTTACTGCGGGCGCGAACTGTCGCGAGACAGCGCAAATGGCTACCAACAATCCAACATCTCGTGGAGAACGCGACCGGATCGGGAAAACTTGTCGGCGAACGCGGGGATTCAGGTAAGGCGATCGCGCCCACGTGAGAATGTATTATTTTACAGCACGAGCAAAAAACAAATTATCGCTAAGCTGCGGAATGCGGAAATTTTGACATTTTAGCGCTTTACGCGGAACGCGAAAATGCCAAATTATCGCAATTTCCGCAATCGGAACGGAATTTTGGCCCAGGCCTAAACTCCACCAGGTGCTTGCCCATGGGAAGGTACTGGTCAATGGTGGGAGCAAAATTACTAATTTAGCTCCAACGGATGCTTGCATTAGGGAAGGAAAGCGATACCAAAGGGGATGATGGACGGAGAGTTTGAGCAAATCAAACACTCACCCCCAGTCAACTGATCTGGGTTTAATCCATCGTCAGTCTTTAGCTCACTTCACCAGCCCAGTTCAGACATGGCCATATGCAAATCAGTCTGACCGTGTGCCTCATGGGAACAGTCCAGCCCGAAATGCCAAGCCATGTCTTAGGGAAGGTGCTGGTCGGTGGTGGCGCAAAATGGCTATTCTAGCTTCACTGGGTACTTGCCTCTGAGAAGGTGGTCGTCAGTGGGGAGGCAACATTACTATTCTAACTCCACCAGGTGATTGCCTCAGGGAAGGTCCTAGTCAGTTGTGGGGGCAAAATAACTTTTCAAATTCCACTAGGTACTTGGATCAGGGAAGGTGCAGAGCAGTGGTGGGCGCAAAATTACTATTCTTACTCCTCCGGGTGCATGGCTCAAGGGAGGTGGTGATCAGTGATGACGAGGCAAAATTACTATTTCGAAGTCCACTGCCTGCATGCCTTAGAGAAGATGTGTCTGCCAGGTCCTTGCCTCAGGGAAGATGCTGGACAGTGATGAGCATAAAATTAATATTCTAACTCCACCGAGTGCTTGCATCAGAGAAAGTGCTGGTCAGTGGCGGGGGCAAAATTGCTATTCTTGCTCCACCGGGTGCTTGCCTCAGGGAAGGTGCTGTTCATTGGTGGGAAAAAATTACTTTTTTAAGTGAACTGGGTGCTTGCGTTACGGAAGGTGGTGGTCGGTGGTGGGGGAGCCAAATTACTAGTCTAACTTCAACGGGTGCTTGCCTCAGGGAAGTTGCTGGTCAGCGTTGTGGGGTAAAAATACTATTCTATGTCTGCCGGGTCCTTGACTCAGGGAAGATACTGGTCAGTGATTAATGCAAAATTAATGTTATAACTCCATGGGGTGCTTTCCTCAAGGAAGGTGCTGGTCAGGTGTGGGGTAAAAATTACAATTCAAACTCCACTGGGTGCTTGTGTAAGGTAAGTTGCTGGACAGTGGTGGGGCAAAATTACTATTCGAAGTCCACTGGGTGCTTGCGTCAGAGAAGATGGTGGTCAGTAGGGAGGGGTAAAAATATGATTCTATGTTTGCTGGATCCTTACCTCAGGGAAGATGCTGGCCTGTGATGGGTGCAAAATTAATATTATAACTCCACGGGGAGTCCGCCTCAGGAAAGGTGCTGGTCAATGGTGGGATCAAAATTGTTATTCTAACTCCACCTGGTGTTTGCCTCTGGGAAGGTGCTGGTCAATGGTGAGGGAAAAATTTCTACCAGGTGCTTGAATTAGGGAAGGTGCTGGTCAGTGGTGAGGCAAAATTACAATTTTAACTACATTGGGTGCTTGCCTCAGAGTAGGTGGTGGTCAGTGGGAGGGAAATTACTATTCTAACTCCACCGGGTACTTGCCAAAGGAAAGATGCTGGGCAGTGGTGGAGGCAAAATTACTTTTCAAAGTCCACTGGGTGCTTGCAACTGTCATGAATCTGTCAATCACGGTCTTTCATATTTGCTATTGTTTTTATCAGTGCTTGTTCGCTTTGCTATTGTTTTTACCAGTGCTTGTTTTGAATGTCATGATTCTGACAATCAATGTATTTTCCTATTTGCTATTTGTTTTCACCAGTGCTTGTTTTTACCATTGCTTGTTTTATTGGTTTTAACTGTGCTTGTTTTTCTGCACTGTCACTTGTTGGTGCCAACGCTTATTGCAGACTTCCAACTCATAGTCTGCTACCTAAGGCATGTTGGCCCTTCTCAGCTTCAGTAGAATCTGGAACTGTCTTGAGAAGGCTTTTAAATAGGGGCCACACTGATGAATACAGGCCCCAGCTAGGCCCGCAGGACACAAGGGTTCGCTCTCCTGTAATGGAATCTATAAGGAAGTTGGCACGGAAACTGCAAAGTACAAAGACAGCATTTATTAACCCTTAAGGGTGGTCCTACAATCCACACAACACTCTTCAGTATTGCATAGAGTAGCACAAAGAACCTTCGTACATGGTCCCCTTTTATACACAACAGAGGGGCTCATAAGTGGGTGGATACAACATGAGGCCGAAGAACATTACCATTTATGGTCATTTTCGATACTGAATCAATATGTGGGCGGAGCTAACGCACTCCTTGAGCCCGCGAAAACATGGTCAAGCAAGGCTAACTGATAACAAATGTGGTCAAGTCTGGGCATGTGCCAGATAGACAAAGGAGCTATTTATAGACTGTTACTAGGCAGATTGCAAGAGCAACTAACACAGAGGTTGGACTCTTCTCGTGGGGAACACGTGAAAGCATGACAATACAAAATGGAGTCCAAGCTTCGGTCAACATAACAGAGAAAACACGATCTATAAAAGGGGAATTAATGTCTTTAGTAAATGCTTAATCACATCGTTGTTTCAATTTACAACAGACGACCCTTTCAGCATTTACTGAAGACATCCGGTTTGTTAGGATAATCATCATATATGTCAATTGTCATCATTTCTTCAACTTCTTTAGCTAAACGTTTTTGGTGGGCAACATCGGCAATAGCTTTCTTATCAGGGATACAGAATGATACACATAATGAGCAGAGCAAGGGACCACATTGAACGCAGATACAGCACAAAAACAGAACCGCCACAATAATGCAGAGACCAGTTAGAACCTTCCATCCCCAGGCAGTAATTAACGCCCAAAACCATCCAGAAAAGGACCAAGTGCCGTTTTCTGTATGGATCTCAGCTGCAATTTTGTGCAGTTTATTGATGGCATTATAAACTGATGGCGTATGATCAGGGTTAAACACACAACAGCTACTTCCAATAATTTTACATGCTCCTCCTCTGTCAGCTAGCATAACGTCTAATACCATACGATTCTGCAATGCAACAATTCTAGTAATCTGCAATTCCTCCGTAAGATTCCCAAGAGCAGCAGCAGTCTGATTTGTCACAGCTTCTACCACTCTTGTTAACCTTCGGATCTTCCTACTGTTCAGGGCAGCTCCAACAAAGAAAAACAGTCCTAAGTTAAAATCAATATACTGTTGCAGACTGGTATCAGTCTGATCTACATCATCAATTGATAAAGTACGTTTATACCTATTTACAGTCACATTATTCAATAATTTCAGATCCTTATGATAAGATGCGGGTGCTAGGAATACAGGAGGTAATAGAAATGATACATAGCATACCCCAGACCCCCCAGCCGGCAGACGGTAATAACCTTTATTTCCACACACAAAATACGTATTATGGGAGGCCAAGAAGGTACTATTGTTCAACCCATCAATATTCAAAACAGTAATGCAATCACTAACACCAACAGGGATGGAACCCACACTCTGGACACACAGGTCCGCTTGAGCTTGTGCTACTTGGATCACAAATTTGTCTTTTCCCGCAGTGTCTCTTGTGTTCGTGAAAATGTAGGGAATGGATTCATTGTCTGGTCGGTACTCTTCCCACTCCCAAATTGTCCCATTCGCTTGTGTATACCCATTTTTGTCTTGATGGCATTCTTTATTAAGTCTAAAAAGCAATCGTCCCACTGTCGGTTTCCGAGTGGCAAAAAGCAAAGTATACCATGCTCTACAAGAGCCATTATGAGAGAAAGGAAGTGGTATAAATGGCGTTCCTCCTTTCTTCTGATGAGCTGGCATCATCCCACATATCCAACAGTTCGTAGCATTCGTAGCAACGTGGGTATGATGCAACATCTGGATGAAAGTGTTATTCAAGTAAGATTGTCGATGCTTCAACTCTTGATACGGTAATGTATAAAAGTAGTGCTCCTCAGGCACCGGAGTTGTCAACACAAGAATCTTCCGAGCGGGAGTTACATCCTCCACGAACCATGTGATTATCCCAACAATGGCTACTGTCAACATGAACCCTAATGCACAAAGGATTTTCTTTTTCTCCATATCAAAACAAAAATAAAACCCAATATCTTCCTGAAACTAGAAGTCTGTCAGAACTCTTCCCCTTGGGCAGTGGTTGATTTCTTCACCAGCGGGCCAAGACGGGTGTCGCTACACTAATGCAAGGGGCTGATCCCCCCCCCTTGCCTCATCGGCTCTCCGTTTCACTAACCCAAGGGCCGTTCTGACAGTATGTCCCGGTACTGGAAAACTCACTTCCTTGGTCGAAGATGATATCGCCCTCCTCCAGGAGTCGCGTGGTCCGGAAAGAGCTCCTCAGTGGCGTTTGGCTCCGCAGCACGGCCTGTCTCTGCAGCCAAAATTTCTCGTTGATCGGTCAGCACGGCAGGTTCCACCAATCCGGGCGGCACCTTCCTACAGTGCAGAGAGTGGATCCAATTCTTTCGGTTGGAGACTCGCACAGCCGTCCTCGTTGCGAGGAGGACCTGCTCAGGGCCCACCCATCTCGGCTCCAAACTGTTCGTTCTGTCGAAGACTTTCACCATGACATGGTCACCGGGCCGGAGACCATGTCCTTCGCCGGTAGACCGATCAGGGAGCGCCTCTCGGACCTGTTGATGGATAGAAACCAAGTTATCCGTTAACTGTGCCAGATAATCGCTCATCATTACACAAGGTACATCATACACAGCCTTAGGTCTTGGTGGACCCCAAATATTCATTGGGCGTCCGAAAACGATCTCATATGGCGTAAGGCCAGTTCGAGAGTGCGGTACTGATCTAATTGACAATAACGCCAGTGGCAGAGCGTCTGGCCAAGTCAAAGACGTTGAAGCTTGAATTTTGGCGATCTTAAGCTTCAGTGTACCATTATACTTCTCAACTAGGCCTGCAGACTGAGGGTGAAACACGGCGTGGAACTTCTGAGTGATGCCTAGGCCCTTCAAGACGTACTTTATAACATCCGCTACGAAGTGAGGGCCATTATCACTCCACAGAAGTCTACAGACGCCATACCGAGGGAAGAACTCTTTCAGCAGCATCTTCGCAGTAGTCATCGCAGTATTGTCTTTCGTAGGGTACGCTTCAACCCATTTGCTGAAAGCGCAGACCACTACTAGAACATACTTCAGATTATTACAGCGCTCCAGTTGGATATAATCCATCTGCAGAACCTCAAAGGGTGCAGTGGGTGTCACAAATCCTCCTGCTGGAGTTCGAGTACCCTTTCCTGGGTTATACCTCAGGCAAATCATACAGGTCTGCGCCACCCTCTTTGCTGTGCTAGCAATCTCTGGATGCTCCCAGACTTGGGTAAGCAATTTCACAATTGCGGAAGCTCCAACATGTGCTAGCCCATGTGCCATCTGAACCATAGGTTGTACAAAGGCCGTGGGTAATTTCCATCTATCCATCTGCTTATTTCTCCAGCAACCCTCGTCATCCAGTTCTCCCTCGCTAGCCCATTGCTCCCGCTCTTTGTCAGAAGCGGTCCTTTGCATTTCTCGCACTTCCTCCTTCGCATCATGCCATCTCTCCACCTGTGACTTCACTACATACATGGCAGTAGTACCGGGCTGCATCGCAGTCTCCCGTGCTACTCGATCCGCTAACGCATTCCCTTCTCCAACTTTATCAACCACTTTCCTATGGGCGCTACACTTAACGATGGCAATTTTCTTTGGGTATGTCACTGCAGTTAAAAGGTTATGAACTAACTCTCCATGCATTATCTGTACTCCATGTGACGTTAAAAACCCTCTCTCCTTCCAGAGTAGGCCGAAGTCATGCGCTACTCCGAAGGCATAGCGGCTATCTGTATAAACATTCACACACAGTCCTGTACTGAGCTCACATGCTCGTGTTAATGCTATCAGTTCCGCTGCTTGAGCTGATTTCTGTGGTATGCGTGCTGTCTCCACTATCGTTTGTAATGTGGTAATTGCATATGCTGCTGAAGTCGTACCATCTGGTAGCTTCAGGCATGATCCGTCCACCCACAGTTCTCCATCTACATCTGGAAAGGGCGTATCCTGGAGATCAATACGACCCTTTGTTTGTTCCTCAGTCACGAGAATACAATCATGCGCTTTCCGCGCCTCAGGCTGGGTTTCGGGGTATGGCAACAATGTTGCCGGGTTTAACGTTACGCACCTTTTCAACGTAATATGAGGAGCCAAAAGTGTCAACTCATATCCCGTTAAACGGGCACTGGTCAAATGCTGCGTCTTTGTTTGATTAAGCAGGGCATCAACAGCATGGGGAACTAATACCAACAGCTTATGAGATAACACAATTCCCTCGCTTTGGCGTATTGACACAGCTGTCGCCGCAACCGAGCGAAAACACCCTGGTAATGCTCGGGCGACAGGATCAAGTACAGCCGAAAAATATGCACATGGGCGCTGCTTATCGCCGTGCATCTGCACTAAAACTGACAATGCACATCCATCTTTCTCATGCACATACAACGAAAAGGGTTTTGCATAATCAGGGGTCCCTAACACTGGTGCTGAACAAAGGGCCTGTCGTAGTTGCTGAAAAGCAGTATCACACTCATCTGACCAAGGGATTGGGATAGGCGTGTCCTTTGTCAAGAGGGCTAACAATGGCTTAGCTATGTGCGAAAACCCCAATATCCACTGTCTACAAAAAGAAACAAGGCCCAAAAATGCACGCACATCCTTCTGTGTGGACGGTCTCGGTGTATCCAAAATTACTTGGATACGATCCGGTGTGAGTGCACGTCCCTCCTTAGACAAAAGGTGACCCAAATAAGTCACCTTTGGTCTACAGAATTGCAATTTCTTCCTAGATACCTTATGATTGTGGGACGCTAAAAAAGAAAGTAAGGATAACGTACTCTGTTCACACAACTCCAGAGTGTCAGCCGCCAGCAAGATGTCATCAACATATTGAATGAGGGCGACCCCCTCGAGCAGAATAAAGGAATCCAATTGTCGTTTCAAAGCCTGACTATAAATGCTAGGGCTTTCTGTATAGCCCTGGGGAATCCTACAGAAACGATAAGATCTATTATTTAATGTAAACCCAAAAAGATATCGGCTATCAGGGTGAATGGGAATGGAAAAGAAGGCATTTTTCAAATCAATCACTGAAAACATGTTCGCCGTAGGCGGGACCAAGGTAAGCAATGTCGTGATATCAGAAACCACTGGGTATTGAGGTATCACGATCTTGTTCACTTCTCTCAAATCAATTATGAATCGATAAACTCTGGCATCCGTATCCTTTTTCAGAATGGGAAGAATCGGACTGTTACAAATGTTATAGGGGACTTCCTCCACTACCCCTACCGCTATCAAATCCTGCACTATCTGTATGAGAGCCTCCTCACCCTCCTGGGAAATACGGTACTGTGGGAGGCGTGGTAACACCGCCCCCTCCTGGACGCTAATGTGGACCGGTGGAATCACCATTTGTCCTACATCAGTATCCGAAGTCGCCCACAAAGCACGAGGGAGGGTAGATAACAGCGCATCCTCTGACATCGTACACATCCGTTCAGATCGGGGGTAATTGTCATTCAATATTACCCGCACACCAGCAGGGGAGCAGCGGATCGTAGCCCTAAAATGCTTTAACATATCAAGACCCATAATGTTGTCCGGTGTGTACGGGGCAAGCAGAAACGGACAGGGTGCAGAAAAAGAATCAACCTTAAACATGAGGGGCTGTGAAAGAGGGCTTCGGGAGAGTGTACCGTCAAACCCTACCGATGTGACCATTAAGCCGGATGGGGGAGCCCCCGGAACCAATTGCTTAGATAGCGCACTACGTGTCGCTCCAGTATCCACTAGGAACTGATCAGTAGAGCCCAAAACCTCAGCCGATACATAAGGGCCCTTCTGATCGACTGGCACCTCAACTGATTCTAACCCCCATCCAACGCATTCCTATGCATGCTGAGAGTCATGGTACCCCGACCGGTCAATCCCTGACGCTTGATACTGATGCTGGCGATCGAAAACATTTGATCTATCTCGGTGCTGCCCAGCAGAGTCAAAACGAGCCTGTTCGTTAGAATTCCCTCGGAAGTTGGAGAAACCCCCTCTACCTCGCGGGCCACCGGGGGTATGCCCCTGACGCGATACATGCAACACCGGGCAGTCCCTAGCCCAATGACCCGATTGCTTACAATACGCACATTGATTCCTATTCAAATCAGACCGGCCCGAGGGAGGACCATAAGATCCTCCCCTACCTCTATTACTACCCCGTCGAGGCGGGCCATAGACTTGTGCCAACATCACCTTTGTTTTCAAATCTTTCGATTTCTTTTCCTCCTGGCCCTTCGCTTCTTGCTCCTGACGCTCATAATACTGAGCGATAGTCAGGAGGGCCGTCGGTGTAGCGGAAGACCAAGAACTTTCACTCGCTTTTAGACGGGCCGCAACTGCCGGCAGCAGATTAGCCACATATTTATCCGCGAAAAGGTGGCGTCCCGTATCGTCGGTAAGCGACTGTCCACTAAAATCGTGAAACGTCTCCTCAAAGCGCGTAAAGAAGTCCGCAACTGACTCGTCAACTTTCTGTTTACATGCAGCTAACATATTCCAGTCAATCTTTTTAGGGGGGATAATTGTCTTCAACTTAGCCACAATAGCAGCAGGGAGATCTAAAATATTCTGGGGCGGTTTCTGCGCAGGCTTCCTCTCCCTATCCTCATCTTCCAGTTCAGACCATCGAGCCTTAAAAGTGGCAACATCATCTACCTTTCGCACAGATCGCCACATATCTGGTGGTAGAATAAGCCCAAAGAACAAATCTATATCTGCTAAAGTCATAACGCAAGAATTCAAGGCCCCCTCGACTTCTTCATAGAAGGCCGCTGGATTCTTGCGGGGGTCAGGCAGCGCATTCTTCAATGCCATAACATCAGCCCTATGCCATGGAGTGTAAACCCAATTATACACAAAATATCCCTTAGCATCGGCGGAGGTAATGTCCGAGCTAGTCCCCGCTCCTTTAGGAGGAACATACAAAGGCGCCGCCTCTCGCATTGGTTTAACATGCACTATGTCATCCTTATCTGACTGGGAGGTGGATGAGTGGCCCTCTGTTGTGCACGAATCCGACTGCTTCTCCTCCCCTGCTCGCTGGCGCGCTTTCTCTTTAAAGACCAGCACCTCGTCCCGCAAGGCGAACAGCCGCCGAGCCGTATCTGGAGCCTTAGAAAAAGAGAAAACACCATTACGCAATGCTTTAGCATCTGATGACACTTCGTCGGGCTCAAAAACACCAGAACGTTTCCGGAAAGCATCAATCACTTCCTCCGCAAAATGACCCAGAAAATACAATTTATCTCTCTCCTGCCACGGCCCCCAAGTATGGAATAATTCCTCTATGGATATCTTGCCGTTAAGTGCACGGAAGGAAATTTGCCGAAGCTCAGCCATTTGCTCGGCTGATAACATGGACCGCGTATCTACCTTACCCGTACCCGGGACAGAATCTTGCGGCCTCGGAGCAGATGCGCCGACATAAGGGGGCGGAGAGCGATCTAGTAAATAAAAATCATCATCAAGATTATTAAGGACAGGATAAAGTGGCTGCCGAACAGCGTATTGTCCCGAAACTTGTAGCCTACGCTCCTTCTCTTGCCTGTCCGTCTGCTCTCTGTCCTCCCGACGCTTCGCTTCCTGTGCTCGCACATGATCATTCTTCCGTTGTTCTTTATCAAACAGCGCTTTCTCACGCTTCTCTCGCTCACGCACCTCCTTCACCCACAACCGCACACACTCAAACATATCCTGACGAGCACGCCGCTTACACATACACTGTTCCACATACTCAATCTTACGTATATCAAACGATCCATACAAAGGCCATCGCAACTCAGGATCTTTTTTTGTATATTTCCTCCATACTGTGCTGTACATTATGGAAGAAAGACCATGCTTCACATACATATCCCTATTAGGAGTCCCCTCTGGGGGAGCTGGAGCAGATTCCTCGAGGTTCAACCGGTTCCCAAAACAGCAACACCACTTACGGAGTGCGCTGAAAGCAGGCATGCTCAGAAATAATGCAAAATATGCAATATTATAGAAAAATGGCACTTAATCGTTGCGCCGTTCAAAGTTACACAGCTCCGGAGAAATCTCTCCACATTACCTGCCTATATGTGTTGCAACGCATATATATTCACAAAGACAAATACAAAATATGACTAGTCATCACAAATCAAACTCAAATAGCCAGATCAGGCTTCAAAAACTCGGAGCAAGTACCGTACACCGGTTCTTACCAATCAAGAGTCCAGATTCCAACTGCCAAGCTCCACAATCGCCCAAACGGCTTTCACGGCAAGACCAACAGAAGAGGTCTCAGTCGAGGACCGTCGCCACCCAGACGGTCAGCTCGGAAAGGAAGGAAGAAAAACCTTGGGATGCCAGGGCTAAGGCGCCGCTGGCAGTGATCACGTCCCCGGCTCAATTCCTCACCTTCGTCGCGACCAGTCCTTCGAGCATCCGAGTCGCCGATGAGCCCCACGTTGGGCGCCAATTGATGAATACAGGCCCCAGCTAGGCCCGCAGGACACAAGGGTTCGCTCTCCTGTAATGGAATCTATAAGGAAGTTGGCACGGAAACTGCAAAGTACAAAGACAGCATTTATTAACCCTTAAGGGTGGTCCTACAATCCACACAACACTCTTCAGTATTGCATAGAGTAGCACAAAGAACCTTCGTACATGGTCCCCTTTTATACACAACAGAGGGGCTCATAAGTGGGTGGATACAACATGAGGCCGAAGAACATTACCATTTATGGTCATTTTCGATACTGAATCAATATGTGGGCGGAGCTAACGCACTCCTTGAGCCCGCGAAAACATGGTCAAGCAAGGCTAACTGATAACAAATGTGGTCAAGTCTGGGCATGTGCCAGATAGACAAAGGAGCTATTTATAGACTGTTACTAGGCAGATTGCAAGAGCAACTAACACAGAGGTTGGACTCTTCTCGTGGGGAACACGTGAAAGCATGACAATACAAAATGGAGTCCAAGCTTCGGTCAACATAACAGAGAAAACACGATCTATAAAAGGGGAATTAATGTCTTTAGTAAATGCTTAATCACATCGTTGTTTCAATTTACAACAACACCCAGTTCTCTTTGCCGGTTATTGAGAACTCTGATGAACAGCAGCAGCAGATCTCTGGTTGCAGTCAGAAGCCTCTTGTGAAATTAATGCAGGTTATAGATCCTTTCTTTGAACACCAGCAGGTACAATCATTCTATTTTGTTCAAGGGGGGCCATACGCTGATGTTTGCATTTTGTATTTGAGCATCTTTGATCAAAGTGTTTTCATGGTGATTTATTGAAGGAATTCTGACACATCGCGCTGATGTGCATTTTGGAACATTTGAATCTTGGATTTCAGTACATCGCGCTGAAGCGCTTTCTTGAGCATTGCTATATGGAACATTGGCACATCGCGCTGAAGCGCGTTGTTTGGCTTTTGCTTATTGAAATTGGAGGCATAGCGCGTTGAGACGCTTTCTCGAACTTCTGCATATTAGAATATTTGCACAGTGAATATTGGCACATTATAACACCAGTTGCGTATTTATAAAAGTTTGTTGGAATTAGCACTGTGATTTTAACAGTGTTACTTGCTAATAATAATTGAAGAAGGAAAAGGTGTAACAGAGGCCAATTGGCTCTTTATATGTATGTGTGATTCGCTCTGGAGCATAGGTTTTATGCAATAATCACTAGATTAATGATAGAGTCCATATTGTTACCTTTTACTTTAAGGATTATTAGAACAGCAGTTCCATTCCTTGTGAAGCAATTAGGAGAGAGTGACAATTGTTCCATTTGAAATCTGCTTTCCTTTACAGGTATGTGATTGTTACCCTGGGCGGTGAACTACGCTCCGCTCGCAGAGTTTGCATAGTTTCGGTAACTTTGCGGTTTGCGTAGAACGCGTAGTTACCGAATAATACGCAATCTGCAATGTAGCGTAGCTGTTTTTCTTCTTCGCGTGCTCAATATGCGTTCTCGCGCGTGTGGTAACGGCTTACCGTGATTTTGCGTTCGCTGACTCGATTTTCTATCCGTTTGCGTGCGCCCCGAGATATGGAATCCGGCCTCACAATCCCGCGAGAGTGTGCGAATGCAAACACGTCATTCGGACGCATGATCTGATTTCCGGCGGCAGTGTTGGTAAGATCGCGATCCCGAACACGCAAAAACTACAATCTGGCGAAGAATATCTCTCGAGCATCATAAAACCTTCTCGAAAATGATCATTTTGCTCAAAAAAACTCCTCAGATTGTGATTTGGCTGTAGTATTTTGTGCAAGGAGTTCTTTTTCTTTTTTTACTTTTTTTTCAAGAGGAAGGAAGTGTCCCTGAGTCTCCAACTTCCTGTTCCTGTCCAGCAGGCTCCTCCCAGTGCTTTGTCCATGTGCTGTTCACTTTCATTTGAATTTGGAGCTGGAAAGATCCATTTTTGTGTCTGTCTGCTACATCATATCATTGGATTGAATTTGAGGACTTTTGGATTTGAGATTTTACAAGTAAGTTGGAGAATCGGTGTACTTGTTGTTTGATTGGGGCTTGTTTGTACCTACATTTTTTTGGGATTTTCATAGTTTTTAAAATGTATTTTTGTGGGTGGTCTGTAGTTTCAGTAGGGGCCTAGTTGTTTTTCTTTGAAATTTCAGCCAGTAGGCCCAGAGGTAACCAAGGGTGCATGTTTCTGGGGTGTCTGTTGAATTTAAACATCATGTAGGGCATGGATGGCGTTGGATTGAATTGCTAAATGTGGTTGGTGAGTATTTCACTTTTTGGGTGTGTGTGTTAATAAATACATACCTTTGTTGTATGTGTGTGTGTGCTTGCTGTGTAACTTTCCAACCTTTCGTAGCCCTGTTGATTTTCATTTTTGCATTTTTGTATTTAAGCTGTGTTGTTTAGCAGGCCTCCTTTGTCTGGTTATATATATTCCTGCTAGAGTTTATTATTATCCATGGCCTGTTGTGACTGTGAGTGACCATGTGGCTTGGGGCCATTTCGTTGTGGTAGTTTAGTAGTGTGCTGCTTTTCCCATACAGGCCTGCATGTCTGTTCTTTGTTCCCCTTGGCTTATGCTTGTTGTGGCCTGGTCATGTGGGTGGAGGCCATTTTGTGAAGTCAGGCAGTGTGCTTTTGCCATTGGCTTGCATTGTCTGTCTTCCATTTCTTTTTGTTGTGGGTGGCCAACGGCCATTTTGTGGAGCGATCCAGGCAGTGTACTTTTGCCATAGGCCTGCATTCATTGTCTGTCTTCACTTTTTTGTTATTGTGGGTGGCCTGGCCATGTGGGTGGCGGCCATTTTGTGGAGTTAGGCAGTGTGCTTTTGCCATTGGCTTTCATTGTCTGTCTTCCATTTCTTTTTGTTGTGGGTGGCTAGCGGCCATTTTGTGGAGCCTTCCGGGCTGTGTTCACTGCTTTTGCTATAGGCCTGCATTCATTGTCTGTCTTCACTTTCTTGTTATTGTGGGTGGCAGCCATTTTGTGGAGTTAGGCAATGTGCTTGCTTTTGCCATAGGCTTCAGTTCCAAGCTTGTGGCCTAGTCTGCCAGTAGGCCCAGAGGTAGTCATCATGGGTGCAATAAAAACTGTTTCTGTGTTGTCTGTTGAATTTTAACATCATTTATGGCATGGATGGCTTTGGATTGAATTGCAAAATGTGGCTTTTGGGGTGGAATTTCAGTTTTTTGGTGTGTGTTAAATAAATAGGCCTTTTCAGCCAGTAGGTAACCCTAGGCTTTCAGCTCGCGCAGTTTTGGCAACTCCAGACTGTGCAACAACGCGGACTTACACTTTTTGACTTGCACTTTTTGTCTTCTTCGCTCGCACACGATAATTACTTTTTGTTAAGATAGCGATTCGAACAAGCAGAATTTGCAATCTGGCGAAGAATATCTCTCGAGCAGCATAAAACCTTCTCGAAAATGATGATGATCAGGTTCTCATTTGGCTGTAGTTTTTTGAGCAAGGAATCATTTTTCTTTTTTTACAATTTTTTAAAAGAGGAAGGAAGTTCCCCAGAGTCTCCAACTTCCTGGTCCTGTCCTTTGTCTTCACTTTCTTGTTATTGTGGGTGGCCTGACCATGTGGGTGGCGGCCATTTTGTGAAGCCAGGCATTGTGCTTTTGCCATGCGCCTGCATTTTCTGTCTTGTCTTCCTTTTCTTGTTGTTGTGGGTGGCCTGGCCATGTGGTGGTGGCCATTTTGTGGGACCAGCCACTGTGCTTTTGCCATAGGCCTCCAAGCTTGTGGCCTAGTCTGCCAGTAGGCCCAGAGGTACTTATCAATCATCATGGGCGCATGAAACAACTGTTTTTGTGTTGTCTGTTGAATTTAAACATCATCTAGGGCATGGATGGCATTGGATTGAATAGTAAAATGTGTTTTTTGGGGGGGTTCACTTTTTGGGTGTGTGTTAGGCCTTTTCAGCCAGTAGGCCCAAAGGTACTCATGGGTGCATGAAACAACTGTTTCTGTTGTGTCTGTTGAAGTTCAGTTAGGGCATGGATGGCATTGGATTGAATTGCAAAATGTGCGTTTTTTTCTGGGTATATTTCACTTTTTGGTTGTGTTAAATAAATGCCTTTTTGCATGTGTATGTGTTGTTGTGGTTGTTGTGTAACTTTCCATCCTGTTTTTAGCCCTGTGGATTTTCGTTTTTGTATTAAATCTGTGTTGTTTATCAGGCATCCTTTGTCTGGCCATATAGGCCTGCTTGAGTTCATTGTTTGCCGTGCCTTGTGCCTGTGAGTGACCATGTATACCATTTTGTGGTGGTAGTTAGTAGAGTGCCACATAGGCCTGCGTGTCTTTCCATTGTTCCTCTTGTCTTCCACATCCTTCCCCCTTGCCAGTTGTAGCTCCCTCATGCTGCATCCAAACCCCCGTGATGCACAAATTTAGGCCAAACAGGCTCCACTACATTTTTGTTTTTGTTCTTTGCTATTCTTATTCTTCCTGAGTGTTCACAGTACACCAGGAAAGCCCTGGCCTTGTTGTGAAAGTCTCATAAATGGCTACACTGTTGTTGTTCATTGAGTTACTAAAATTTAAAAATTGTGACCACCACGCACTAAGAAGTTATATATCATATTAGTTTGATTGTACTCTCTTTTGACTGATGTTCTTCTGTCTTTTTTGCTTTTAGGTGCACAAAAGACTGAGGAGCAGGTGTGTCATCATCGCCCGTTGAGCTGCCAGACACAGACCTTCTGCTGCTGTACACGACGTGACGTGTGAGTGACCTGACCAGACATCTCTGCAACTTGTGCAACTGAGTGCTGCTGACATCTGAGGAAGATGGCCCTAAAGAAAGCAGGTACCAGGTCCTCCAGTACCAAGAAAGTTGCTATTGAGAAGAAGGAACAGAAGAAGGAAGTGACACTTAAGTCTGATGTGCCGCCCAAAACCCTTTTTGGGAAACCAAAAATGACGCCTGCAGCAACGGTGTCCGGGAGCTAGCTGGGGGCAGCACCTCCGCATCAGTGAGCCCAACCCACCAACCCATGCCCAAGCGCATGAGTGTTAAAGAGGTAGCCAGCCTAATGGTGGAAACCAGTGATGCTGAGTCTGAGCTAAACTTATCACTATCTCAAAGTAATACCCAATCAACGCAGGAGGAAACACAGCAGATAAGTGGTCAACAACAGCCGCAACCACCGCCCGCAATAGTAGTTGTTGTTCCTCCCGAACTAGGGGCAGTTCAGGAAATTGAGCCTCATGCAGAGGAAGAAGAAGAGGAAGCCACTCATTCAGAAGATCCATTGTCTTCTAAATCCCCAGCAAGGAAAAGTAGGGTTAGTCCATCAAGTTCTTCACCAAGCCCCCCTTCTGATGATCTAGATGCCACTTGGAAGCCACAAACTGAGTCTGAGAGAGAGATACATCCCAAGACCAGGCTAGGGAAAAGGAAGGTTCCAGAAAGCCTTACACTTATGGAGGTTTATGTAGAACAGCAGGTGGATGATGATGAGCCAGTCATCACGAACATCACTCCCGGCCCCGAGGAGATGGAGACCAACATTATTACCCTATCCAAAATCGCTGCAAGGGATGTAGCACGCATACCTCCAACACAGGTAACACCAACACGACCTACAGCTTCCTTATTAGCATTAGCAAAGTCTCTGCAGCGACCTACATCCAGCACAACTACCACCTCAGTAGAAGTAGGTAGTGGTACAGAGTCAAATTCAACGCACACCCTCAGTTCATCCAGCATTGGAAGTGACACCTTCGCGGCATAAAAACTGCAACCATTGGTGTTGGTGGGGATAAACGAGTAGAAGAAGAAGATCCGATCACGGTGGGAGAGGAAGGACAGGGAGACATTCTCTCTGGTAGTGATACACAAAGTAGCCCTGTCCCCAGCAGTGCAGTGTTATCGTCGCCTACATCTTCAGCAACATCTCAGTGGCACAAGAGTAAGAGTCAACCTGAGACAGCAAGGAGTACCTCAATGAAAAAAAGTGCGTCGTTGAGCCTAAGAGAAAATAAAACCATGCAGCCTACCATTATCAGCATGTTTAGGGGGGAAGGGCAGTATGAACGCAACCACCCAATAGCACGTTTGTACAATGCGAAGCTGGCTAAAATGTTAGCACTGGACCTTCTCCCTTTTTCTTTTGTTGAAGGGGTGGGTTTTCTGTAATTTGTGACAGCCATCTGCCCAAAATGGCAGGTTCCCAGCTGCTACTATTTTGCCACAGTTGCTGTTCCAGCACTACATCACGATGTGCAGGAATTGCTTAAAGGTGGTGATGAAGAAGTAGAAGATACGATCACGGTGGAAGGTGAACAAGAGGGAGACATTTTCTCTGGAACACAAAGTACCCCTGTCCCCAGCAGTGCAGTGGTACCGCCCACATCCTCATCAGCCTCAGCAACATCTCAGTGGCACAAGAGTAAGAGTCAGGCTGAGAGTGAGACACCAAGGCAACAGAGTACCGCAACGCAAAAAGTGCGGCGTTGAGCCTAACAACATCTGGCATCAAGATGTCACCTGCATCAGTGGCACCAGAAAGGAAAATTATCCTGCCTACCATTCTCAGCATGTTTAGGTCAGAGGGGCAGTACAAACGCAACCACCCAACAGCACGTTTGTACAACGCAAAGCTGGCTAAAATGTTAGCGCTGGACCTTCTTCCTTTTTCTTTTGTTGAAGGGGTGGGTTTCTGGAATTTGTGACAGCCATCTGCCCAAAATTGCAGGTTCCCAGCCGCTACTATTTTGCCAGAGTTGCTGTTCCAGCACTACATTATGACGTGCTGGAATTGCTTGGAAAAGCCTTCAAGCAGAGTGCTGTTCAGAGTATCCACCTGACAACAGACATGTGGACCAGTTGCCAAGCCACTGATTACATGTGCATCACTGCACACTGGATCTCTTTTGTGGGGGTTAGAGAACAGTTATTTGCTGGTGTTGACGCTGCTGAGATTTTTCATGCCACTCGCAAACATGCAACTGTAGCCATGTTTGCCATGGAGAAATCTCATACTGCTGCAAACATTTTGGAGGAGTTTAACAGCAAGGACTTTGAGTGGCTGCGCCCAAGAGGGCTTAACATTGGTTTTGTTGCCTCGGACAATGGCAGTAATGTAGTTAGGGCCATGATAGATGGTGGCTATTTCAGGAGCCCGTGTTTGGCACACTGCATTAACATTGTTGTTCAAGACTTTCTGAAAAAATGAGTACAAAGTCAGCAACTTACTGGCCACCTGCAGAAGAATATGCACACATATCAGCCATTCTTTTAAAGCCCAGAAGCAGCTGAGGGTCATTCAACGTGAGCATAAAATGCCAGTCAAAGCACTCATCCAAGAGGTGCCAACACGTTGGAACTCAACTTATTACATGTTTGATCGTCTGTTTGAGCAGTACATACTACTCAATGCTTATATCATGCAAAGATTAGGGGATCCTACTGTGAGAGGCATGACCATTGAGATGGGCCAATAGTAGCTCGTTAAATGCCTGACAGAGATGATACTTCCTTTTGAGGTCTTCACATGTGAAGTCAGCAGGGAGGACTGTACTATGGGCCAAGCTATCCCATTGTTGCACATGCTAGAGCAACAGCTGATGGAGGTGTCTGAAACGTACGCAGGTGTGGATGACAAACAAGACGCACATTATTTGGTGGACTCCTTAGCCGTTCGCTTATCTGAAAATACAAGGATTCAAAATAACATTGTGTCACATTCACATTACATTACTGCCACAATTTTGGATCCATGGTACAAAGTATTTCTGAAAAGTAAGGCAGTAATTCCTTTTTCAGAAGTGGATGTTGCCAAGTACAAAACTTTGATAGCTGAGCAAGCCATTGACTTTGAAAATGAACGGCTGGTAATTAGAGGCCCCCCGCCCCAGGCCAGAACAGTACTACAGGGCAGATTCCAGAGTAAAGTTCTACTTCAGAGCCTGAGGGCAGTGCATTTGCCTCCCAGCAGTCACTGACACCAACACTACCAATAACATCAACAACAGCAAGAACAAGATCATCCACACTACAATCGGCAACTGATTGGTTTATACGGCAGGGGTATGGTAAGTCCAGTGCTGATGCAACGGCAAAAGAGGTCGAGCACATCGGAGCACCCCTGAGCATTGAGCAGACGGGCCAGGCCTTTCTGGATGACCCAACAGGGGTCTTCATGGATAGAAACCCATTGGTGTATTAGTATGGGAAAAGAAGCCAATGGACAGTGCTCAGCAGGCTGGAGATAAAGTATCTGGCTTTCCCTGTCGCAAGTGTCTCTTCTGAGTGTGTTTTCAGTGCTGCTGGTGCCATTGTAACTTTGAAAAGGACCAGTCTCTCGCCCAAAAGCGTGGAGAGGTTAACCATGATCAAAATTAATCAGCACTTTATACCACTGGAGTACAAAATACGTGAATCACAACAGGAAGAGGAGAGCGACTTTGATGACATAAGTAGTGGGTTACATGACCTACTTCTGTCCGAACAACCAGAGTTTGAGAAAGAGCTCCTCTCCCCTGACAACTAGGCTTTCAAATTGTTACTTTCTAACTTCCTTTATTTGTGTGTGTATCTGTCTTTTTCTGGTTCAAATCAAATCACAACAAATCAATCCCCACCGTCTTCTCTTTTTATTTCCCTATTGGAGTTGCACGTCTGTGCATTTAACTGTCCACTCCTCAGAGTCCTGCTCCATCTTCCGGACTTGCCCTAAATACATTTCCATCAAGCCAGACATTGGATTGAGAATAGTACAAGAAATGTTGCCTCTAACAGTCCCTCCATAAGAAGTGAAACGTGACTATAGCTATCCTCTGTTTTGTTTCCGAGCCGAAACTCATCACTGTCCGAAGGCTACCGCCTCTGCATGCATCCACAACTCTTCACTGTCAGAACTTGGGCAGGCATCCAAAAGTAAACTCATCACTGTCAGAAGGCCAAAGCCTCGGCAGGCATCCAAAGCTCATCACTGTCAGGACAGAAGGTACTTGGCAGAGAAAGACAAGACTCTTCGAAGAAACTTGCTGATATTTCTGCAAACTCAATTGACCAATGACGGCTACCCAGGCTACAGCCCATCACAGCGCTGACCATGTGAACCAACTTCAACTGCGACAAAGTGCCACAGATGAATAAGAAGAAAACCGAAACAGCGAATAACAACTCTCAAAATAAATGTGGAGTAATAATGAGGCCACTGCCTCGTTAAAAAAAAAACACACACCTGTCAGAACTAGGCATCTGATCTGACAGCCAAAGAGAAGAGCAAGACAGGTGATGATGGCATGCATTGGATGCTTGCTGACTGAGCGATTGCTGTTGTTTGTTGTGTTGATGTTGTGCATGAAGTCGAACTCTACTAGTTAATCTGCAAAGTAAAAGTGACTCAAGTGACAGTCAATGTTTCACTTCTTGTTGTTTAATAACCAAATTGTACTCCTACTACTGCAGGTGCTGGCCAATATCCGTTGCAAGTTTTTTAATATGGAATATGGACTTAATCGGAGTCACTACAGACTGAGCTGGAGTTGGGCAACACGTACCACACCATGATGATGACCATACTATCTTTGCACTCAGTTAGTCAGTTGGATCGGAGATGATTGATGGAATAACTGCGTTTCATGAAGTGGCATAAAAGGTAAACACAACAATTCAACAAGAACCACAGCAGACCTAAGCTACATGTCCGTATAGTGGTGGAGTCGAGTGTAGTGGTATGACTGACAGCGGCGCATTGATTTAGTCACTTAATTTTGAAAATACTAGGTTGCTGTATATGCCTTTTGTCTGGCTCTGTCAAAATTTAAGGTAAATGGAAGTTGGGTCACGGCCCGGTGCCGTGGGCCTGTTCTGTCCTGACTTCTGTCCTGTTGTTGTTGTAGCTTAATGCTGTACACAGAGTAGGCACGATGCATCCAGGCCGCCTCAGTCTGAAAGTGTTCTCTCTTCTCTTCTTGCACTCCACCATAATTGATGCTTTTTTATTCAATGATTTTTCAATACCCCTTTTGTTTTTCTATCTACACTTACAGGCCTTTACCCTGTGCTATACTGGGAGAAACAGCTCACACTTACCTTACGAATCCACATGAGGCAGGCAGTGGCACCCAAGATTGATGTGCAGAGCGTCCATGGAAGGGAGGACAAAGAGGAATGACGAGATGCAACTCCACATTTGGACCAGGATAATACAGTAACTTTAGTATCATTCATCATTCGTCTTTTAATTAATTTGATTCCTTTTTTCTCTTCAATCATTATGACTGTGTGTTGTGTTGTTGTTTGTTTTCTAATTGATCCCTACAACTATTTTTTAATTTTCTTTGCTAGCTTTAAAAGTAAGCCCGGTACAACATGAAATTTGGGTCTCTCTGACGGCATACAGGCAAGGCAAATTGCATATTAATATGCTGCTGCCCTGTACTGTCTAATTGTGTATTAGTAGTTAGTAAGTAAATACTCATTAACCATCAAGTTATCTTCAGCATCATGCATGTATTTCCTTTTTCTCCCTTTATAGATTTATTGGATAAGATCATGGTCGTCTGCCAAAATTGTGTTTTGCTTTTGTTGTGTACATGCGTACTGTTTTTCTTTGTCAAACCTTTCCCCAAATCCCCCATCCCATCCATTCATCAAACCCTAACCCTCTTCCCCCGGGCTGTGTGATTTATATTGTGGTGTGATGTGACTACATTAAATGTACTCCAACAATTGATCACACGGTTGCTGGGGCATATGTGGTGAAGGCAACACTAATTCAATATCAAGGCAGGGTGAGGATCTTCTTCTGCTTGCCCTTCCATGCTCAGTCTATGTGCACGCCAATTTTTTTTCAAAAGGGACCCACCTAATACATCATAATTAATTGCTGGCATTGATTGGATTCATCATCAACATCCTACCACACAGCAGTACAGGTTACGAATTACGATTGTGTTAAGTGACTCACTCAACACAACAACAGTTTATAACTTCTTGTACTAGGCTGTCCCCGCCACCATTATGTTTTATTTTACTTTAGCAGTTGCAATTTTGTTTGTTTGGCAGTCTTCTTCTGTACTGTACTTTACTTCGTTCTACTACTCCTCCCACAGTCTCTCTCAGGCAAGTGACTGTCTCTTTTTTGCAAATGCTACTGCCAGTGTCTACCACAACCATGGCATCATCTCCATTCTCTTGGAAAACCATACAGCCATCACTGTGCCAAACTTAATCATCATCAATCACAGGTAAGATACGTTTGGTGGGAGGTATAATGGACTAGGAGGAGAGACTGACAGTACTAGTAGGACAAATAACTCAGTGAGGGGTACCTCATCTATCCGTTGGTGTGTTACAAAATCGGCATATATTTTAAATCAAACACCGGCTGCGGCCCAGCAGCAGCAAGGGTACCATGTGACGTAAATTCGTAAAACAGTAACCCCCCCACAAAACATTAACATCATATGTTTAAGTATAAATATAATGTATTACCCTAACAAAAATAAACTATCCCACTGTGACCTGACCCACCCCTCTCCCTAACCCCAACCAATGTCCAAAACGAAAAAGTCCAAAAAATGTTCATAAACCCCAATGCCCAATTCCCACCCACCAACAAAAGGAATAAAAAAGGGGCAATCCAACGTGGTCCTAAATTCGGCGGGCTTTGAGGTGTTTAACCACAAGGATCTTGACCCGCTCCTCTAGGTGCTCCTCTAGGCGTGCCATCTGGAGGAGCATCTGGCGGCAAAATGCCCTACAGTTGCATCCAGGGTGGGGGGCAGCAGTGCTAGATGTTAAAGAAGTGCGGCGGCCGGCGGCTGCCTGACCGCGGCGCCATACCACTGAAGGCGGGGCCTGGATGGGGCCTGGGGCATTGGAGGAGGTTGCAGCTGTAGCCCCCTCCTCCTCCTCCGGCCTGAGCCAGCAGCCACCGGTACTCTTCGCAAATGGCCTCCAGTTTCCGACACCAGGCCCTGGCTGCCAACTCCTTCCATGTTGGTCTTTCTTGGGAAGGAGGATCTATATCAAGAAAGAAAAAGAATATTGTAACCAATACTCTTAGCAAAACAGTAACACAAAATTAATTCAACACATAGTGGCACAGTAGCACTAGCAAGCACAGTACATAACATTTGTGGTAAGTATCTATCCTCCTACTTCCTCGGCCTCTAACATTTGTGGGAGTTTCAGGCATTATACTAGCACTACGGACTCCAGTACACAGTACACCAGTCTTCTTCTTATCTCTAGTTTAGCAAAATTACATAACCTTGTTGTAACCGGCATGCCAGCTCAGTCAGCTAAGCTTGCACCCAAGACAAACATACGAGTCATGACGCAGTCTCACGTTAGCTTTATTTACTACTACTGTCTGCAGGTGGGGAAGCTCGTATTTTTCTATAATGAGTGGCACTGGCCATACTCTCTCTGTTACATGAGGGCAATTGCTCAATTTCACTTTCACCCTGCCCTGGCTACTTCAAAAAGCCAGATTATATATCTGATCCAATGATCATTGCTTATATATGGGACGACGACATAGGTCAGTAGCGGTCGGTGGTGTGAGTGCTGCCAGGCGGTGATGTGGGGAGGGGGAGGGGCAGGGTGGGGCGTAGTAAACTATGGATTACGGCCGATTACAGGTAAGTAAACATATAAATAAATAAAACTAATTTTGTTGCGTGCACTGCATCGCATTTGGCGGTGCAGTGCTCACAATGAAATTGGTTTTATTTATTTTTATGTTTACTTATCTGTATTTGGCCGTAATCCATAGTTTACTACCCCCACCCTGCCCCTCCCCCTCCCCACATCACCGCCCGTCAGCACTCCCACCACCGACCGCTACTGCATAAGGTACTTTGTTTTTATTGATTGTGTAACCAACAGATAGGCCACCCTTTGCAGGCTGGCTGACACAGTCAAAAATAAATTAACATAGGTAGGGAGTGGTCCTCGGAGTCAGAGGAAGGCGCTTGATAACTATACACAATATATATATATAATGTGCTTGCAAACTACTGTGAGTCAACTGTATTCTGAAAATACAAGTTATTATATTCCCCTCGGCTTTGCTACTCTGGCGCGGTTTCTTTTACAATCTCTTCAAACTAAGACTCTGCATCCAGTGACAGTCTCCACCTATGCAGTCTATGATGAATACATCCAGGCATCCATCCATTCAAAGTAAATGTCTATCATTCTTCTTAATCTCTCAACAAACCTTAGTTTGTTTCACCAACAACCACCCATGCGTCTACTACTTCCTTGCTTGGCTTTGAGTTTGAACCAAACACCGCTGATGATTCTTGCTATCCAGTATCCACCCATACTGTGTCGCCCACCCAGGCAGGCATCTTCTTTCACCTTCCACCCATCCTTCAACAACCCATGCATCTGATTCCTATCAGCCTCCTATGCATGCTGCTTCCAACGTATCCTTCTCTGCCAGTCGTATTACATCTCGCCCGTCCTTCCTCCGTCACCCTTATTTCCTTCTTTGTTCAACACATCGATCAAGGTCATCTGATCCGACTTTTAGTCTTCTCCATAAAACTTTCACAGCTGAGTTGGAGTCAGATAGAAGAGGCCATTGGTTACTCAACTCACGCTGCTAATGCTATTGCTGATGCCATTGCTAAGTAAAGGGTGTCTTCTTCAACCGTTGTCTAATGTTCACTACAACTTCATACTTACTAAGTCTCAACAGTACAGTGAGTGTACAGTACACCCTTCCCGCTAGTGTAATGTTAATAAGTAAGGAATATAACTTACCACCGCCCACCGCTGCTGCTGTCTTACCCCCTGTAGTAGCTCCTGCAGGTGTAGTTGCTGTATCTCCTGCACCCGCCAGAACGGCTGAATCGCCATCGCCGCTGGCCTCACCAGCACTGGTGGTTGGTAGTATGCCTAGAAAAAATATTACACATTTTTAGATGCCTGTACACCTCCCCCTATTTATTCGTTTTCACTAGCAAGATTGAAAAAAAGTGACTAGGGGGCATATGTATCAAACGATTTTGTATTCGCAAACGCTGCGAATCGCAAAAAAACAGCATCTGCGAATAAAAAATCGCAAAATGAGATGTATGAGGCATTTCAGCAATTAAGGAATCTCTAATTTTGCGATTTCTTAAGTTTGCGTAAGCATTTAAGAAATCGCAAATTGTGATTCCTTAAATGCTATGTAACACGCACCCAAGTTGTGCGATTTCTCCTTAAGAAATCGCAAATTACCACCAACTTCAAGTTGAAACCGGAGTTCTATAATTGCCCCCTAAAAACATTAAATTAAACAAAACTAAGAAAATACGTTTAAAAAAAGTCAAAAACATAACTTACCTATACATCTTACCTAAAATTGAAATGTAATGGTATACGGCGTTGTAATGCCATCTGTGTTGTAATAGCATGCATTGTAATGGCATATGCATTATTATGGCTTTTTGTAAAGGCATTATGATCTAATGCCTGAGTTGTAATGGTAGTTTCCTGCCTACGCACATATTGTATAGCTGCACAGATTTCTGGTGACCTTCTTTGTGACCTGTAAGGTCCATACCATTGTTTAATAGTCATGCCGAAGTTTCTCAGTACAGCTGAAAATGAGGGCTCTACTATTTCATTTTTTTGTAAATATACTCTACTAGTGCAGAAACAACTCAAATGATTTGATGCAGAGAAGCATAGACCCATAGAGAATAATCTAATTTACATTATATTATTCCTGTGGAAACTTAAATTCACATTTTTTACCTTACTGGAGAGTTGCTGAATGGATGTCTTTCAAAAGCTAGGCTGTGCTACAGGAAAGAGAGCTGGGATGCATTCTACTGGACCCCATAGGCTGAGTACTGGAGGCATGATGAAAGTAAATAACAATACTCACGTTTGATGTAAGGTCCTGATGAATAATAATGGCATATTGACAGTGACTAACTCCTGGCTCATTGGATTGGATTTGTTTAAAATTCAACCATACTGGTTTGTGTTATGCCATACCATCTGGCAGTGAATAACAAGATGGGATGGAAATTTGTTTCTGGCATTGGTCATTTACCCTTTCTTGGCTGTGTGATGCATAGCTTTGTTTGCAGGATGACTGGGGGAAAATGGTTGCTTATTTGGATTTGTGTTGCCTTGTTTCATGTGGCCTGCTAAAGGACAGTGCTAGTGAAAATTATTCTTCCCTTTTCACCTACTCTGTAATTGTACACTTGTGGACAAGGTAGCTGAGCTGAATAGTTATTTTTTTCTACTGTTGGGGAATTACTCGTTCTCTGTATAGTTTTCTTGTTTCTGGATTGGGATGGATTGATGCATAGTATGGAGTGTCACTGGCTCGTTCATTGACCTCTACACAAGAGGTGTTTGAAATTACAGAATTTTGTTTTTGTGGTGTAGTATCCTCCCCAGCCCGGTAGCATGCAAATGACCATGCCACAGAAGGAGCTCGGCAGAATGGACGTCATGTGGGCGTAGTCAGGGGCCGGAGCTGTGACCTCTAGCTTGCTCCCCACTACTGCATCCTTTCCTTTGTGCCCTCTGGTGTCAGATGATGCCAGGGGTCACAAAGGAAGTGTGGGGAGTAGCAGGGAGCAGGCTAGAGGTCACAGCTGTGACCCCTGACTACCCTCAGATGACGTCCATACTCTGTAGAGCACGCCTTTATTCTTTAGAATGCAACCGTTAACTGACAGCATGCATATCGTCATGAATTCTATTAACCACACCCAAACGATTACATCATTCTTCTACTGAGTCCATCAGGGAACAGAAGGGTCCGCTATATACATCTTTACAAGACACTGCATCGCCCTCTCTGTAAAATAAAAACCACAAATATTACACATATACATCATAGATCCTTAATGAGCTATTTGGTGCTTGAACTAGTGTTCCAGACCTAGTGGCGTGAGGTTGATAGAGCGAAGAAGCAGTGTTTATCTCTGGCACCAGGGATGCAGAGGTAGGCATAGGATGTGGGCTCTTTAGACTTTTAGGTGGGCCTGCCTAACACCTGACATCTGGAGCTGATAAACATCAAGGTAGGTGCTTGACCTGTGACAAATCTCTTGTGATGGGCTTTCCAGGACGTTGAGCGGTCACCATATGTCCTTTGTTCCTCACAACCCTCAGGAGTTCAGCACCAATTGGTGCATCAGGCTTGTGTTTCCATTTTTGCTTGCCAAGGACGCGGTCTCAATCTGTGAATACTGTGTCCTAAGCACATCGGTGTTTATCAATATATATCTTTATTCTGGGCTCATGCAAGGAATCCGTCCTACAGATCTCGTCCGCATCTGTTGACCTATGAGTTGTTCTTTGCGGCAATTTCGTTCCCATGACTCTCCCAAACATCAAGGTGGCGTGGGTTTCACCCGTAGTGAAATGCGAAGTTCATCTATAGGCAAGAATGGTTGAACATGGAGTTGATTTGAGATCACTTCCTTCTAGCGCAACACACTATTACTACTCTCTTTAGGGTTCCCATGAAGCGTTCGGCAACACTGCTGGCCTGTGGCCAGATAAGGGGACTTTTCTGATATTTGACATTCATATTAAGTTTTGGCTGTTGAACATTGGGCCATTGTCAGACTTGAGAACAGAGGGTACCCCCTATTGCAAAAATGTAATTTAATGTCCCAATGAATTTTTCATGTGTGGTTGACGACAGATTTGCACCATTCAGCTGTGTAATCATCTGCAATGTGTGGACCAGGATGTCATTCTCTCTCAACTGCCTTGTTAGCTTGGCACATGTGAACACAGATGTGCACAGCAACTACACTGTCATTTTTGAAGACTACAACGATGGGTGACACCCAGGGTGTCGGACTAGTAGAGCGCTCAATTATATCATGGTTTAACAGCATTTCCAGTTCTTTCTCAAAAGCTTTCTGCAACTGAAAAGTAATTTGACGATGACTTTGAGCAACATGGCAAATGTCCTCATTAATAGAAAGTTGCAGCTTTGTGGTCTTCAGCTTTCCTAGGCCATAAAACAATGATGGGAACTGACTTACTATGTCTGTATGTGCATTTCTGTTGTAGTTGATGGAAATCAGACCCATGTCTGCAGCAGTGATGAAACTAAGTAAACCTACACTTGACGAAGTACCTTTAAGAAACTGAATCAGTGTTTGTACCTTTGTCTTCTTGTTTTGCAAGGTTCCTACAAATGATCCATGACTTTACAATGGCACAGAGGAAGCCCACATGTATACCTTTGACTTCAACAGTGTGAGACGTTTCTGCCAGCATGATGATAAAAGATATGGAACAACCATTCACTTTTAGTGTGATCTTGGGACAATGGCCAAAGGAATGTGGTTGTTTCACACGGTGATCTCTCTTGGACTTGAACTCTTCTCTGCATGAAACCAAACCCCCGTCCTTACGTTGTTTACCAGTATACACCATCATCGCGCAGCCATCTTCTTCACTGTCGCTCGACAATGATCTTGAAGGACTGTTGGAAGATAAATTTAATGATGATCGTTTTCGTTTAGTTTCCACTTGTCTCAATTGGTGTCACTGAGTAGTCCTGTGGGCGTGGCTAGAGGATTTTTGGAACTTTCTCGTGTTTATTTTCTCTACTCGACGTGATGCAGCTTCTTCCACTTTGTGGGTCATTTACCTTTGTGCAGCAAGGAGAATCTGCATCAGAAACACAGCTTCATTTTCCTTGGAGACATCACTTTATGGCCCTGAACCTTGCGTCTCTGCTGACTTATCATGTGCAATGCTGATGTGCTCTGGGCTACTCCAGCTTCCATATCAGTAGCTTGTAAATCTGTATGTTCATCTGTTCTTGCAGCCAAAAGCCCTTGCTCCAGACTGAGACCCAGATTCTCAAAGGTGTCAATGAACAGTGTATTCCTCTCCTTCCCCCCTGTGCTGGCGCACAATTTGCTGCTTAGCCACGATACAGGCACCCTTGCACCATGGTGCGAGGGTGTCTGCATTGCATTCATGCTTGTTTTTTGTGCAGGAAGGGGCACCTTACTCCACAAAAACTATTTTGAGCAGCATTATCCTCTTTACATCAGAATGCAGCACACAAGGAAAGAGAAAAGAATTCAGCACACAAGGAAAGAGGAAAAAATTCAGAGTAATAAAAGTATTTCTACTCATTACGTCTCATCTGGGGAAGCATAAGATTTTGGCGCTCCCCCAAGTAAATCAATGGGTTTTGTGTGGGAATACCCACCGCAATTCCCATGGAATGCCCCCTGAGGGCAGTCATGCAATGCAGCGACTTGTCCTTCTTTGTCTTACTCCATATGTATGACCCCATGCAAAGTGGCTTTGCATGGCCTCAAAGATACGATTGAGAGGCTTGCGCCACCTGAGCATAAAAAAGTAACACTAGGGCGGCGCAAGCCTCTCAGAAATAATACCTGAAGTGTCCAATTATAACTAGATTTTATTACATAGAGGTTTCTTTATTAACCCGTTCCGTGCTCGGCTGACGCGGGCACTACCTGCCCAGTGCTGCGCACGACCGTTGGCTGACGCAGCCCCGCCCACTCTTTAGAACTCCCGCACCATGGCAAAATTTGCGCCGCGGAAAAGGAGTTAACATAAATTCTCATATGAGTGAGAAGTTGGGTTTCCTGGGCATGCAAGTCCTCGCAAGCAGGATAGCCACTCACTCAATGACAAATGTTTTTGGTTGGTTACGATTCTGCACAACCTAATTTAAGGTCACTATGCTTATGATTTTTTTCTTTTCTCGGGGAGTACTCTCTTTCCAGCATGCAAACATATACCAATTGCCATGCTACCAATTGAAAAACAGATAGACCCACACAGATACACAGATGCATTGCTTCTCACACACAAATAAAGAAACTACAAAACATTTCTAGAGTTGAGTCCGAAAAGCTGCTACTTTTTGCAGTTTTTCATTTTTACCCTCAAAAGGTTTTGCGAATTTCTTTCAGTATGAGGACCCTAAAGCCTAGTTTCCGGAGCCGGATCATGACAGACCTCCCTCTCCCTCTCCCGGTGTGACAGCAGCCATTCAGGCTATGTTACCTGAACTGGGCAAGTCGGATTGCTGGTGTTTTTAATTTGGACAGCCTGACATGCCCAGTTCAGGCTTCTGCTTCAACAGCTGAAACGCAGCTGAGAAACAGATGCACCAGCCCTGTAAGTCTTCAATGGAGAGCTGTGTTTGCCTGCTCCAGCCAATCCTAGCACTGCTCCTATGCTGCTTAGCACTGTAAGCATCAAGCGAGAAGTATTTGGATTGGTTCAATGCTTTTATTGAGCAAGCAGCCTGAGGCAGGAGCCGAACGTGTGCTGCAGTCTGCAAAGACGTAAGTTTATTTTTAATTTTCATTGTTTGAAAGTAACCTATGTGCCCCACTACTGTCTAAAGGGAGCAGTCTGTACTGCTAGTTTCTAAGATTTCTGTCACTTACGTGTATGTTTCTGTTAAATAATTTCAGTATTAATTATACTTCCTTTATTGTCATAGCAATCGTTAAAGTATACGCATCTCGACTGAAGGACCCTCTGAATGCACTATATTTCGATATAAAAATTAAAACATAAATTAAGAAAAATGAGATGAATGTCAAACAGAAAATGCAGGCTTTTCTACAATAGCGAAAGAAAGATCATTTTGATACACAGTTGGGAGAATGTGAGTTACAAAATGCTATCACGTTGTGGGAGACTGTCAAGTTTCATGTATAGTATACCTCTGAGCACACCCCACTCTGGATCAAAGACTGTTCCCTCTAACTCCATGTTACACAAAGTAACACCGCAGACACCAGTTTCCAGTACATTTAAGAGTTGAACAGAATGTTATGAAATCTTAAATTTGATAAAGAGAAAAACATATCATGCAGCCTCTGTTCACAATGACAGTTATATGCATGATGGTTATGTAAACTGATTAAATCTATATTAGTTGGGCTTTAACACGTACTAGAAAAGCTATGGTATTTGGGCTCTATCACAACAGCCAGAACCGGTGGCTTAGTGGACTAATGTGTCCACTGTAAGGGCTTGTGCTCGGCCGTATGGTTAGAGGTTTAAATCCCGGCTGGTCCACTCAGTCTTTCATCCTTCTATGGTTGATAACATTAGCACCATTGAGTTGGGTAATTATAACCATCTGTTATTCAGTGTTAAGATACCCTTCGGTGAACGTGTGCTTTACAAATACATGTTATGTTGTGCATATTTGCTAATCACTATGATCATAGGTCTGGTAGTTGGCAAGCCTGAAAATTGAACTCAGTTTTAGAAAGGTGAAGGATTATGTGGTGATGCCGATGAGACTTCACCATGCAATACTCTCACAATACCCCAATAACGGTCCTTAGTTTCACAATAATGAATCCTTAGCTCAGTCCTGGTAGAATAGCAAAGAGCAGTCAGGCTTTACAAGAGGTATATGTATCAAGTATTTCAGAGTACCAAAATAGATGATAAGTAGCCTGTCCGGGTTTAGGTTTAAACCTATAACAACTGATAAAACCCCACTGAAAGGAAAATAGCCCTCACCAGTATAAACATATAAGCAATGAAAAAACACCTGCGGAACCACAGATTAAATGACATTCAAAGAAAAGAAAAGGCGAGTGAAAGAGTCATTATCCTGAAGGGGACAATACAATGTAACTTTGTTATACAAGCTAGCAGCAAGAAAGACTCTGCTTGAGTTTTGTTGTTTAGGGATGTCACTAAAATATAATTTCTTCTTCCTTTTGCTTTTTTCAACTTTGTGGTCTTTGATCTGAAGATGCAGGGTTTAGAAGCATGTATTTTGGTCTTACACTGATAGGTAAAATGGTGGGTTTCATAAGAATCTTTCCCAATATGTGCCATCACATTTACCTACCCAGAATGGGCAAAAACCCTTGATATATCCACCCCCCGTTTCTAGTGAGTCAGTATTGATAGTAGGTGGATTGCCCACACCTCAAGCTTTAAACATTCAATGCAAGGTATAGTGACAAGTATATGTGAAAAGAGTGATATCACCAAGCATCTGGGATAGGGGTGAAAACATGACACCTGACTTTTGGAAAACATGGAATGCAATGTCACTTGGAATGCTGCTGCAAGAAGGTTATTTCCAAATTCAACAAAGCTTGGAGTGATATTGTTTGTATTTGCAGTGATTCTGCTACGTACATGACATTTTTGTGATGATCTGTCAAAATCGATACCTGAGCAGAAGTGCTTCCCTGTAAGAGATGCTTGCCACTTGTTAGATGGTATGCTGAAAGCATCTTTACAATCACCAGAGTTAATGAAGAATGCTATTAACTTTTTAGTCCATTCTAGTGCACTGTTTTGTTATGCGCAGGAACTAAATTGCAAATATTTCTCATTTTGTGCTTTGTGTGGCATCAAAGAAAGAGTCATCTCAACGGTGTCACTTAGATGATGGTTCTCATTCCAAGGGGCTGTGAATGCTATATTATCCATGTGGCAACCGTTTACAGAATTGATGATGCTAAAGGCAAGAAATGTGAGGATCTATGGTCACATATTGATAGTGATGTGAAAAAAGTACACTCTACTACATTCTAAGATTTTTACAGGAAACATAACTGTTGTAGTGGACATCATAAAACAACTAGAGTCTGAAAACACCCTTGTCTGCCAAGTGTTCAGCATAATTGCTGTAGATGTGAAACATCTCCTTCAGAGTAGGCTGGGCGACACCATTAGTGACTGTGGCACTGCAACATGTTTCTTGTTAGAGTGCTTGCCACTTGATAACCAAAGCAATGTTGACAAGCAATTCAGGAACTTTCATTTTACAATGAATGAGAAATGGCTTGCAATGATGCATAGAAGTGGCCCTTCACCAACCATGGCATTTCACGTCATGGCATTTCACGTCAATGAAATCTCACTGTGGTACTCTGTACAAGTTCTAGATCCCTTCAGTAAATGAGAATTTTCTCCGTAGTTTCAAAAGTGTTGCTTCATTTTTGACTGCGTCAATAACTCTGAGGGCATAAGCGCCCAGTTCAACACAAATGTTCCTGAACCTGCCCAGAGAATCTCAATCTTCAAGTGCACCACTATTGGCATGGAAAGCTATGTCAGTGGCCAGAGTTAGCAAATTGTGTACTGGCTGTTTTGGCATTGCCCATCTCAATTGCCAATGTTGAGAGGGCCTTTTCACAGAACAAAGTTTACATTGGAAGGAAAATGTGAGAGCACATGACAAAAGACTCCCTGAAGAAGTATTGTATGGTGTACTACAATAATGATTTGCAAAAATGTATTGGTACATACGCTGTGTATATACCATTGGCTATCAGTGCAGAAAGAAAGCAATAATAAAAGCTGAAACGTTCCATGAACACCGGAAAAACACTGTTTCTGGTTTTCTTAATGGCGCGAAAATGTGTAACCACTGATAACCACTGTTTTTTAAGGTATTGAAATCACTTGAAAACACTGGAAAAACCCCCACCAGAATTTTCCATAAATAGAAACTGAAAACAGGAAAGCCTAATGATAAGTAACTGACACGACTCAAAAGAAACTAAACACAAATTTATAATAAATGAAGCAGATTTTTATATAATTTTAGATACCAAAATTAAGATTAGTATAACTGGAGATATGGATTTTAAAAGCAATGTTAAATCAGTGCAAAACTACTGCAGGTGCATTATCCAGGCCAAAATACATCAACTTAAATTGAAAGTAGCCTTCTGGGGTTGACCTCTTCTTTGCTTCCTGGGTAAGTCCAATCTTCCAGTACCCTGATCTTAAATTAAAAGTACTCAAGAATTTGGCTGCACCCAACTTGTCAATGAGCTCATCTGCTTTTGAAATGGGCTGTGCAACAGTTTTAGTGACTGCATTTAAACCCCTGTAATCCACATAGAACCTTTATCTCTGTTTTCCACCTTTGGAGTGAGGTTTGGAGACCAGTACTTCTAGCCTAGCCCACGGACTGTCAGAGGGTCCAATCACCCCTAGCTTTAACATCTCGCTTACCTCAGATTTGATTCATACTTTGACTTGATAATACAGTCAGTATATTTTGTTTGTGACAGGGAGGCTGTCACAAATGTCCGCATCATGGGTACACCATGTTGTCTGACTAGGAGTCAAATAAAAGAGGTCAGAAAACTGGACTCGGAATTGCCTGCAGTTATCTTGCTGCTGATCATCCAGAGAGTCTAATAAAACAACACTCTCTACTGAATCATATTGTTGGTTATTTGACAGTAGGGTAGAGATGGGTTCACTTTCCTCCTTCTGGCCTCCATCAGTGACCATGAGCATGTCAGCTCTGTACTGGTGTGGCTTAGGCGATTTACATGAAGAACTCAATGAGGACTCATAGAGGTGCCTAAGTCTACCATGTAGGTGGTTTCCCCTTACTTCTCCAAAATGGGATAAAGCCCAACCCACTTGCCCTGGAGGGCCCTGGGAGCCACAGGCTCCAACACCCACACCAACTGACCTGGTTGGTACTCAACCAGTGCTGACCTTTAGTCATACCAGCACTTGTTAAGCTCCTGGCTGGCCTCCAAACATTTTCTTCCTCTTTTCATGTACTCAGCCATGCTTGAACGCAGGCTCAGTATATAGTCCACTGTATCCTGTTTGGGCTTTTTGTGAGGTTTCCGCCATCCTTTCCTTACCAGACTTAGAGGACCCCTTACAAGATGGACAAACAAAAGTTCAAAAGGGCTGAATCCAAACCTCTTTTGTGGCACCTCTCTGTAGGCAAATAAGAGACAAGATAATAGGACATCTCATCCCCTTAGTTTTCCAGGGAGGCCAAGTAGTGTACCTGTCATGGTTTTGTTGAATCTTTCAACTAAATCATTTGTCTGAGTGTGTAAGGGGGTGTGGCGCTTGTAGCTCACTCCACATTCATCCCAGATAGCTTTTATGTATGAAATGTTTCCCTCTATCATAGCCCACTTCTTTGGGAAACCCTTCCCTAGTGAAGGTACCAAGTATTGCCTTTTTTACTGCAGGGGCAGGGACAGTCCTCCATGGAACTGCCTTTGGATACCTAGTTGTCATGTTCCACTACCACTAGAATTAATCTGTTACTAGATGAAGTTTGAGGATCAAGGGTACCAACAATTTAAATCCCTACCCTCACAGAAGGAGTCCCAACCACTGGAACTGGAACTAAGGGAGCCTTTGGTAATGCCCCTGTCTTGAAATGGCTTGACAGGTGACACAGGAGCGACAAAGCTCCTTCGCTTTTTCTGACATCTGAGCCTGTTGAAATGGGCAAACAACCTGTCCCAGGTTTTGATTTGTCCCAGGTGCCCAGCTAGGGGGATGTCATGTGCTAAGGTCCGTATAAACTCTCTGTATACTTGGGGGACCACCGCTCTCCTGGTTGCCCCTGGTTTAGGGTCCCTGGCCTCAGTGTACAGAAGCCCATCTTTCCACTGCACCCTATGGGTGCCACTGACATCTTCCTCTTCTTGTCTTGCAGCTTGCTGCCTGAGGCCTTCAAGAGACGGGCATGTCTTGTGCCCATGGCATAGGTCCTCTCTGGATGGGTCCCCTGCACTTCGGATCTCTGTCAGGTCATGCTCAACTCTTTCTGTTACAGTCCCCTCCTCAGGCACCAGGGCATCTCCTCAGGAGAATTCTATCCCAGTTCCTGTAACCTCATTGAAGCTGCCTTAGAAGACTTCTTGCCCCTTCTCTTGGATTGTCCACCACTGGGGAACGTTTTAGAGCATGCTGTTGCTCCTTTGTTATCTCCTGCCTAACGGCAGGCATGACATAACCAGAACCTTTTGCTGAGTCCCAGTTCTTACCCTGATGCCCATTGTCTTTGGTCTGGGAGAGGTGTAGGGCTCACTCTCCTGATAAGATGTTTGGGAGCCGTTTGAGAACTCTTTCTTTTTATCCTTGTTGTTTCTCACCTGCTTCCCATGCTGGGAAGTCTGTGCACCCTTTTCCTGGTCACTCCCATTATATTTCTTTCTGGACAGCCTGGTTCTGGCCCATTTGTCAGCTACCCTCTCAAGCTATCTGTGAGCAGACAATTTGGAATCCACAAATACTGATGCAACTTCTTTGCGGTACAATTAGTCAAAATGTGCTTGCTCATAATTAAAATGTAAAGCCCATCTTAAGTGTACACCTTTTATCCAGCATTCTAGTGCTTTGAATGAAGAGTATACAAAGTCCACCCATTTCTGGTTTTGACCTTTAAGGGTGCCCCTAAACTTAAATCTGTAGTCCAAATCCTTCTATCAAGGTATCCTTCATATGCTGATCGAACTCAGCACCATCCTCATTCAGGATCAGAAGTCTATAGCTGTTCTTCACTGAGAATATCTCCAGCAGTAGAGAGCCTCAGTGACAGTGACCTATCCTCCTCAATTTGCAGGCCCTCTCAAAGGCTGCAAGCCATTTTTCAATGTCATCACTAAATATGGTGACAATCCCTTTGATGATCTAAGGATCAAATGATTCTTCCTCCCCTCAATAAAGTTGCTGCCACCATTATATTTGGGCTTCAAGTTCATGTTGACCTTTCTTTCTTCAAGGGATAGTCTCTTTTCCTCAAGTTCAATCTTTTTCTCCTCTAGTGAGAGGAGATCAAGCTCTTAATCAAGGCTTACAACCTCTTTACCAGCAGGGAGTCTGCTAGAATGACTCAATTCACTTACACTGGTGAAGGAGGTCTGGGAAAGGGTGGAGAGTTTTGCTCTTCACCTTCTTCCCCATGATCATATGGGCTAGGAAATCATCCTCAACTTTTTCAAGGTCTTCCTCAGAAGAATGGCGCTCCATCTCTAGTCTGTCATTTTGAAAGTAGCTGAGGACCTTCCTCCTTTTTTAGCTGGTACTCTATAACTAATGCTCCTTGCTTTTCACAAACTCTCAGATCACTGAACTTCAGGTCTGGGAAGACTGACAGGTTGAGATCCTTACCAGCCTCCATTGTGCCTAACATTTTACTTAAACGTTTGGACCTTTTTCAAACTAGACCTTTTTTTTACTTCCCCAAGCCTTTTTGTTGCACATTTGGAATGGGGGTCTACACAGGGCCCTAACATTTCAATTGAAAACATTCTAAAACAAATACTTGTGAGTCTAAAGTCAATAGCGGATTTCTCATGCAAAAGTCACTTATGACCAAGGATCCCACGCCATCACACCAATCTAGGAAGGTGGAGTAATTATTTGGTAATGCTGGTTAGGCTTAACAATGCGATACTTACGATACCCTGAAAATGGTCCTTGAATTCACAATTTTAAATCCTTAGTTCAGTCCTGGTAGAGTGGCAAAGAGCAGTCAGGTTTTACTAGAGGAACCTGTGTTAAGCATTCCAGAGTACCAAAATGGACAATAAGTAATTGAAATACCTCTAAAGAAATCCAAAACAAATTCATAAAAATAAATCAGATTTGTATATAATTTTGGACAACTAAACAAAGTGAATCAGATCACTCTAACCAGAGATATTGATTTGAGAAGCTATATTAAATCAGTGCAAACCAGTACTGCAAAACGTTATCAGTGCGGTCAATAGGAAAAAGCACTAGTGAGAATGGGTCACCTGCAATTCAAGTTGCCTGAAACCCAAGGAGGGTAATGGTGAGGCAGGTCCTAGCATCAAGCCATCCTAAACTTACTACTTTTGGTATTTACAGAAGTTAGGATTTTGTCTTAAGTTTGTCTTAAGACAGACATAAGACAGACTTAAGACAGACTTAAGACAGACTTAAGACAAACTTAAGACAAACCTAAGACAGACTTAAGGCAGACTTAAGACAGACTTAAGACAGACTTAAGACAAACTTAAGACAAAATCCTAACTGAAGTCTGTCTTAAGTCTGTCTTAAGTCTTTCTTAAGTTTGTCTGAAGTTTGTCTTAAGTCTGTCTTAAGTCTGTCTTAAGTTTGTCTTAAAACAAACTTAAGACAAAATACTAACTTTTGTGAATACCAAAAGTAGTAAGTTTAGGATTTTGTCTTAAGTTAGTTCTGTGAATCGGGCCCTTCCTGTCTCCAGAACCCCAGTTACAGAGTTGTCCTGCCTGATCTGGTTTTACCGCCCACATAGTGCTGGTGAGGAACAGGGTGCAAAAAGTCAACAACAAAGCCACTGCTGACTTCAGATGAAAATTCTGCAGTGTTGAGTAATGTAGGTGGTTGCCAGCCTGGCAACCAACAAGCTTTGGCAGTGGTAAGCTCAGCGAAACGTTTTTGGGAACATGGTAGCTGGCTGAAACTTTATGGAGGTCAGGACTACGTTTCCCACAATTCACTGCATATACTTTTAGGGGAGTCTGGAGTTGCCTTTGGCCCTCAAAGGGGTCCTTCTGTTTGGGGTAACTGAGCTTTGTCAAGGGCGACTTGCAGTCATGCACTTCCGGGAAGGTTGTCACAGGTGCAGAGCATCACACCTTTGGTTTAGTCAGCTCCTATTGTTGCAGACGTAGGTCTCTTCTTCTACCCTTTGTTGGAAGTCAGATCAGAACTGAGTTTCTGGTGTCAGGGGTAGGCCTTAAATCCTAGAGGTAGGGTGTTAGGGGTGTGGGTGCAAGTGACCACTGAGCTACTAGCTCTAGCAATTAATCCTCCCCTGAGGTGACCACATCCAGCGGTGTAGGTCACCTTTTCTACGCGGAACCCTCTATTCTACCACTTTCCGGAATGGCGGAATTCTTCCCTAGCTGTTTAGACCAGGTAGCCTATCCTAGAGGTGTGGCTAGCCTTCTGGGGGAGTACACTTCCTGAATACCTATTTTTCCCACCTCCCGGGCTGCAAATGTGTCTGGTGGCAGGGTGAAGGCTGTTTACTCCTTTGGGAGGCAGCCTGGTTGCATATCACAGTTGTTGCAGCCTTTGAGGTTTACTGCCTTGATGTGCTACTTCACTTGCCATCCTGTCAGGGAGGGAGGTGTGACCTCCTTCCCAGCCAGACCATTGCTTCTGACTCCTGGAAGAGTTCAGGATCAGAGCTTGCCTTAAAGAATGGAACGACATGCTGTTGAGTGCAGCTTCATCTGAGGATAGTTTCATATAAGCGAACGGTTGTCCAACCGTGAAGCTCACACCACCGCGCTGAAAAGAAAAGCGGGTCTGTGATTTGGACTGTCCGTGTCACAAACAGAACAGCAAGTCTTTTTTACAGAACTATGCAATGTACATCGTCAAGCTCACTGAGGGTTGAAAATAATATTAATTGACTCTTGGCATCTTTACACCCACCAGGGAAAAAGGAACATGAAGTACAAATCCCAGCATGCAAAGAGGGAGAAAGAAAACACCCACTGATGGGAACCGACTGAGGGAAGAAGTACTATGAACTATCTATACCAGCATGCATGGATACTAATGAGCATTCCACTAGAGTCAATAAAGAGCAATTTTGAAAATTAATTGTTGGTTTGTGCTAATTGTGTAGATGCCACAAGAGGAGCCTGTGAACAAGGGTTTTGGCAGCCCGCAACGCGTAAGGCAGAAAAAATATTTTTGGTGTAATTGCAGGTTGCCTAAAAGAATGGAACGACATGCTGTTGAGTGCAGCTGCGTCTGAGGACATTTTGGGTTTTCTATATATATATATATTTATATATTTATAAACAAACGTGCTCAGTGCTGCTGCACTGAAATCACCATGACCTCGCCTCTTGCGGCGGCGGTCTGTGGTGAGAAGGCGAATCAAGAGACAGGGTCACGAAACGCGTTGAGATTCCGGATTGTTTGCCAATAAATCACTGCTAAGGAATTTAATTGGAGTCCGTGGTTGCTGTTGTTCCTGTTGGAAGTACTATAGTGAGTTCTTTGTGTATTTATATATATATATATATATATATATAACAGAACCAGCGCGTCTCCTCCTCGCACCAGAATACGACACAGCAATCCAAGGTAAGTTTCTCAAATTAGTTTATTGCAGATTAAGGGCTATGAAGCCCTTAATCTATATATGTGTGTATTTTTTATATAATTTTAAAATTATAAAATAAATTAAAATTAATAGTTGAATAATTGTTTTAAAGTGAATATGTATATATACATATATATATTGATTATTATGCATATGTGTTTACATTTTTTGATTACATTTATTTGTTATATTTGTTAAAATGTATTTTAAATATACTTTATTTTTTTAAATTAATTTTAATACTTGATATATTTAATATTTATTATTTTATTATATATATATATATCGATATTTTGTACAGCTATAAATTTGACATCAGTATTCTTTTACAATATTTTTGTACGTATCTGTTTAAGTACAGGGAGTCAATATTTTTGCATTCTATTTTTTTCATCGATATTGTTTACTTCTATATTTTTTGAATCGATATTCTGTCAGTGAACCGTGACAAATACCCATGCAAACACCCTCGCTGCGTGCATTTTATGCTTGACTTTAGTTTTATCTGCACCTGTAATGGAATTATCTCCACCGCCCTCACTTTTGAACTGCATTTAAATGGATTGACTCACACAGTGGACATTGACTAATGATTGGGTCCAAAGTAGGGAAAAGTTAACTGATAAAAGTCTTTAGATTGCCCAGTTATAATCACTGTTGCTACTTAAAGCCACCTGTTAATATCGCTGCCACCAATCCCCAGTTTTGTGGACCTGCCTTATGGCAGGACTGAGGAAATTGCAGAATGTCTCAGACACTTTGTTGAGGATTCGAATGGCCTAAACATGTTGATGGCACTGCAGACAATGTCTTTGCGGCCTAATATTTACAATAAACAGCACACGACTCTGCAGGATACAAACAATGGGTTGGGCCTCTAAAGGAAACGTGGGAGCCATGACATCCTGTTTGCTCTATCCCTGCAGGACAGAGGAAACTCACTAAGAAGCAGTGCCCATTTTATCTGCCTGGCCCCTCGCCAGGACAGCTGAGAGATTCAATCTAAAGGAACAAAAATAGAGGCCCTCTCCATTGCCATAAACAAATCACTGGCAGCACAACTATAGAAGTCTGTGTCACACGATTATTTTTAAAACTCCAATGTAAGGGTGGTTTTGTATCAAGCTGTATACAACTTAGCCAGTATAATGCTTAAAGTAACACAAATGTTCCTTTCTTTGAGTTTTTGTGACGGGGCGTGAAAGCTTCAATTATCTGCATCTTTAACTTTGATAATTGTATTTGTCAATGTACACATCGTTTGTAATCTACTGCCAAGTGCTCTGTAGTGTTATATTTCTGAAAGTTGCCAATGCTATTTTCCCTCCTCTCTAATGATTGGGAAGTTTCACAGTTGATTTCTATCCTTTCCCACAAGCTATTCATAAGACCAGTATGAAATTTCGCAACAGTTTCACTCCGAGTCTGCTAAAGTAATAGCCAAATGGAAAAAGATTATCAAGCCATCTGAGCTTTTTTCTTTCGACTTGTAGGTGAGATGCACTGGCTGACATTGCATATTTGCTTTTAAGGATGTGATTCCCATCCATGCCATGGAAAACAGAAGCTGTCAAAATCCGTATCCGCCATGTATGTCATAAATCCTAATTAGATTCCATCTCCATCTACACCTTCTATTTCTATTTTATTTTAGGGAGTGCATTTCTCCACGACAACGTTAATCGCAGAAGGCATCTTATTTTTAGTAATAGAAATTCATAACATTGCTTGCTTTGTCTCACTCTTAACTTATAGTGTCTGTGTGACAGCTCAGAAGCGATTTTATTTTGGCTTTTTCTCTGAAAAGATTTTCGAGTATGGAAGCTATGACCATGTTTTAAGATTGGATTCAGCTCTTTTAGACCATTTCTGAGTTATTAACAAATGTCTTTTAAATGAAAAAATCACATTTTTTTAGCCCTTTATTTAAATATTAGCATTTTTAGTGAAATATTTTATTTTGCCACCTTCAAGAGACGTATTTGTTAAATAGGATAACAAAAAGTGACCAAATTCCTTTTTTGCTCGCTTTGTTGCAAACGACCTTACTGCCGCTTCTAATGTAATTAATATTCTACTGAATATTCACGCCTGTCAGCGGAATTTTGTGGCATGTATACATGCTTGTATTTTTCTAGAGCTGAGGGTTACAGCTTTCGATGGAAACGGGCCATTGACAGTGTAAGTCACATTTGAATTGGAAAACTTAACAAATTAACGAGGAGCACAAATATATTCGTCTTTATCCATTCTAACATGCTGTTAGAAAGTAGGGGATTGTTTTTAACCCATGTAAACACGGGCACCGTTTTGACTAATTCAAAATACGGGTCTTATGATTATTTTCTTACACATCGCCATTGACATTCAAAATGTGCATTTATTTTTTTAAACAATCAGACTCAAGATACGTTTTTTATTTGTATTATAAGATTGTTGCGTCCACCTGGCATTCGCGAGACATTTTCAAAAAAATAATTAGGGTTCATGGCAGGACACACCCGTCATAAAAGTAAGCAGCAACCTGATCTTGAGTTTCATCATCAGAAATTTTTTAAAGTCCATTTCTTCAAAACTACCGAGTAAAATCCATATTATCAAGAAACGGCGCTAAAATTATGTTCTGGTGTCAACATGGGCTTTCTATTGGAATTCTCTGCGGCATATTATCAAGCCCATTATCGCCGCTTTAGCGGAAGTTTTCTGCCGATAAAGCGGCGATAATTTTAACGTTGTGCTTGATAATATGCCCCATGGTGACAATCTTCTGCCACTTGACCGAATGCAGAGAGGCTGGATGTGGGTCACTAGAATTTTTATGTAGGGTCACTGAACCCGCCCCTTTCTTTTACCCCTCTCACGTGCTGTTATTGTGAGGACTCAGTGGCTGAAGGTCCTTCTTCATTTCAAGGAAGAAGGAGGTGCCACATATGAGGAACACAAATGTGGCACTCTTACGCAGATTTGCCACTAAGATAAAAATTATAATTCTCTTGTATGACAAAAAAATATGTTTAAAAAGAGTCCTGGGAGACGAAGTGGAGCAGGACTCTGTGTTTATTCTACAGTAAGTTCTACACCATCTAACACTAAAAAGGATACCTCTACAGTCAGAGGGAGTCAGATGAAGTTTGACTTGACTGAAGTCGCAGAAGCCGTAGAGACCCTCTCATCTAATAAAGCTCCAGGGCCAGATGTAGTACCTGGGGACCTCTAAAAATCATATCTGGATTTTTGGGCCTCTTCTGTCACTCAACATCTTAATGCAGCAGCGTGAGAATATATCGCCACTCCTTGTCATAAGTCGGTCATTGTTCCTGTTTGTAATTAAGAGAATCGTGCAGATCAAGACTGTTACCGGCCGATTTCTTCAGTGGATGCTGAAGTGAAGGTTATAGGCAGAGTACCGTCGAATCGATTGAGGGACTGGGTAGAGAATGGGAAGATCCTACTAGATATTCAATATGGGTTGAGGCCTGATGGCGGAACGATTGAGCAGAATCTAAATCTGTATCTATTAATTACTATGGGCCTTATTACAAGTTTGGCGGTCCTCCTGTTGGCCTGTTTCTGATGCGCCAACAGGAGGACCGCCAACCCCGTACTGCATCCGCCCGCTGGGTTACGAGTGTAATCTAGGGTGAGCAGGCAGTGCTTTGGCAGTCTCATGGTGGTGGGCTGTTAGGCTCATAGGAGAGCCTAACATGCAGCCAGCCTCTGTGACAGTGCCTGCAGCATGTTCCTGCACAGTGTGGCATGCATGCCACCCTGTGCAGGAATGGGGGGTCCAATCATATGTTGTGCTCACCCCCGCGTGCACCCCCAAGACTCAGATCCAGCTGTCTCTCCACCACCCTTTTTATGGCAGGTTCTCACCGCTATGAAAAGGGTGGTGAAAAGGCATCTCGTAATATGCTCGGCAGTGCCAGCAGCATATTCAGGCTGGTTGCAGACCGCTGGCCCTGACCCAGTGGGATCCATGATCTTGGCGGAGCTGGCGGTCTCGTGGCGGCCCGACGACCACACTCATAATACTGCGGGTGGACTCACAGTGTGGCAGTGGTCAGACCCCCACCATGAGTATGGCAGTCCTGAGGACCTCCGTACTCTAAATAAGGCCCTACATATGTAAAAGTGAGGAAGGAGTCGATACACTTGGACATCATGGACCTCAGTACAGCCTTTGATACAGTAGATAGAGTGAAATTATGGGCTGTGCTGGCTAACAAGGGGGTGGAGAGTGCCCTCAAATGTTCTGATAGTTTTTTTTTTTTTTTCCTCATTTGCCTTGCCCTCAATATGGGAGATTCCAACCACCTTACACAACGCGGAGGCGTAAGTTGTTATGTTTGTGGCAGACATATCCCAAAATCAGAGGGACTATTGCTGACTCCATCTAGGTAGATTCCAACCTGCAGGACCAATAACGTAACTAGGCTAAACCCGGTCCAAGGAGTGTTCATGGCATAATTATAGGACCCGGGGAAAAAAAAAAAAAAAGAAAAAACCCCGGGATATTATCTCCATTTGGTCAGCAGATTCCAGAAAGCCAAGTTACGTTTGCTACATGATCTATTAAGGTCAGCTTTAGATGTTTCGTATAAAGACGAGAGCCACCCAGAGTGTAATGGGGCTGTTTTCTCTGCCCAATGTATACAAATTTGCCTTCTGGCCAATAAAATTGCATAGAAGAGGAAGGACCTTGCTTTGCCAATGATATTATCTTCCAGCCCAAAGATGACAAGTGGTAGAGTTATTGACAGGGATGCATTTAAAATGGAATTTAAAGTATTCTTCACTTCCTCCCAAAATTTGGCAATGTCCGGGCACTCCAAGAACATGTGAACATCACATGCTCCAATAAAGCTACATTTATTGCACTTTTTATCGGAGAGAAATTTAGACAGTTTCAACGGTGTTATGTATGCACGATGTGCTGAAAATAAATGATTTCGTCTTAACCATGATGGTTTCACAATTCTATGAAGAAGACCGAAGGAGTTTAACCACATCTCTTCACATTGGAGGCCAGTCACCTCCCCCCATAGCTCATCCGGAAGAAAAAACTCCCCATCAATTTCCTCCAACAACTGCCAATACCATATGGCTACTTCTTTCCCTCCAGTTGGTCGTTCCACTAACCGTTGCTCCAGTATACTAGCCTTCCCAAGATGGGCATCTATGCGGCGTTGGGATCTCGCCCAGCTTTCCAGTTGAATGTATTTGAATCTAGAAAGCCCAAGGCCAACATGCTCGTATAGCTCATCCCAAGCTATTAGTGATCCTTCCTTAAATAGCTGACCCCATCTTATAATACCGGCTTGTTCTATTATGGAAGACAGACTATCTCTCAAACATGGTGGAAGACCAGGCGAGTCCCAGATTGGGGCGAAATTAGAATAGTATGACAACCCCGATCTTTTTCTGATGATGAGCCAGGTTTTGGTCCATGACTGTAGAATTTTAAGTTTGATTTCTTTAAAGAATTTCTGACTCCCAAATTTAAACATGAATGCGTCTAATGCTAAATTCGCCCCCATTAGAATAGCTTTATACATTGACCCAGTAGGAAGATTAGATGGCGTTTTTAAAAGCATCCTAGAATATGACATCTGGAAGGCCCATGCATAGTGCAATAGGTCCAGCAGAGCAAGCCCACCCTTCTCTCTTCTTCTCCTCAACTTTTTCCATGCTATTCTAATGGGTTTATAGTTCCATATGAAGGAGTTAATTTCTCGCTGACATTTTTCGATTGTTTTAAGGTCAAATGCGATAGGGATAGCATTAAAAATGAACGTAAACTTTGGAAGAATACACATTTTGACCAAATTTACCCTGCCCATTATAGAAAGTGGCAAGTGAGTCCAGGATTTTAGAAGACTTTTGCTCTCAATGTATATTCTATTCAAGTTAATTTGTCCAATGCTACCCACTTCTTGGGTGACTCTTATCCCCAGATAACGCATGGAGGTCGAGATGTTTACCCCAGGTTGTATATCTAGTAGGTTCCATACCAGTGTTTCACTTTTACTCGAGTTAATACCGTAGCCCGAAATATGACCAAACTCTTTTGCCCGCTTAATAACGACTGGAAATGCCTTTAATGGATCGGATGTAAAGACCAAGATATCATCTGCATAGAGTGCTACCCGCCTTTCCCACTCTCCAAAGCTAAAAGATGGAATATAAGCCTCCTCCCGCAAAAGCTGGGCAAATGGTTCGATATATAAATTAAAGAGGAGAGGGGAAAGCGGGCAGCCCTGCCTTGTGCCTCTGGTTATATTAAACGCATCCGTCAGAACCCCATTGACCAATAGCCTGGCCGAAGGGGCACCATAAAGCAGGTTTATAGTTCTACGAAAACCTTCTCCACAATTGAATTTCTTAAGTACATCGTTCAGATAGAGCCAATTGACTCTATCAAAGGCCTTAGTTGCGTCTAAGGTTAAGGTAGCTAAAGGTAGGGAAAAGGCTGTGGCGATGTCTATGGCCCCTATCAGTTCATGTGTTAAATCAGATAACTGTCGGCCTTTAATGAATCCTTTTTGGTCTAAATGAACTATAGTACCAATAACACTAGCCAGTCTTGCTGAAATAATTGTTGTAAAGATCTTATAATCATTGTTTAATAATGATATTGGTCTATATGACCCGCACTCAAGGGGAGATTTCCCTGGTTTCGGGATGAGTACAATTGTAGCCTCCCCCCAAGATTTAGGTGGTGAATCTCCTTCTATTAGGATGCCATTAAATAGGGCCGTCAGCACGGGGGCAATGACAGTTTCCAATGATCTATAAACCTCCCCCGGCAGACCATCTGGACCTGCCGCTTTCCCTTTTTTAGATTTACTAATAGCTTTTTTCACGTCAGTCTCTGTTATCTCAGATTCTAATGCCTTACTCTGTATTGTTGAGAGGGTTGGAAGCGTTATAGCTTCCAGCCATCTATCCCTTGCCTGCTGGTCATTGGGAAGATCTTCCCTGTATATTGCCTCAAAAAATTCGAAGAAGGCTCTACCTATATCTAGGTTAGTAGATCTTACCAAGGCCTCTCCCTCTATCTTGATTTCCTTAATATATTTGAGGGCTTGGTCAGCTTTTATTTTCCATGCTAACACTTTCCCTGCGGCTTCTCCAAATTCAAATTGGGAAATCTTGGTCGCTTCCCACCTTTTATTTACTCTCTCCTGTAAAATATTTTTCAGTTGTGATTTTAACTCAGCCAGTTTTTCCTGTTCCTCTGATGTTCCTGAGGACGGGTCGATCCTTAGCTCTAGAAATTTCATATCTTGCTCTAGGGTAGCTACCCTATCTCTATACATTTTTCGCCTATACGAGGCTCTATTAGTGATCTGACCTCTTAAAAAGGCCTTAAATGTTTCCCAGACCACAGCCAAGCCTGCAGAGTCCCTATTTATATCAAAAAATTCTAAAGACTCAGCTAGCAGAAATTTAACCTCTTCATCTTCGAGCAGAAGTGACCGGTCAAAAGACCAAGATGAATGTTTAATGATGGTTTCAGATCTCAAAGTGAATGTTAATGCAGAGTGGTCTGACAGGTGTGATGGTAAATAGTCTATCGTTGTCAGAGTGTCTTTTAAGCAATAGCTAAAAAGAGCATAGTCAATTCTAGATTTATGTTTGAAGCGACTATTCCGAAAGGACACCCTTAACTTATTGCCCACTCTTTCTCTCCACAAATCCGCCAGGCCCAGTTGTGACATAGTTGTAATAAGGGTTTGCCTAGATTTGACAGAACTACACTTTCTAGATTTTGTTGATTTGTCTAGCCTGGGGTTCAGGACGATGTTAAAGTCCCCCATCCAGATCACTGGATCCTGGACTAATACTAGTTGGTTTCTAACAGCATCCAAGTGCGAAGGATCATCTGAGTTAGGACCGTAGTAACCCACTAAGGTACGAATCTGACCATCCAGCGAGACTCTCACTAGTAGCCATCTCCCTGTGTGGTCTTCTTTACAATCAAGGATTTGCGCTTTTGCAGATTTAAAAAAAAATGAATATTACCCCCCTGATATTAGCGTTATGATCTGTTGAACAGAATTTATCAATCCACCTCTGTTTTTTGAGCAGGGTAGTGGCCTCTGATTTAAGGAGATGTGTTTCCTGGAGAGCTATGATCTGGGCCTGAGAATCCCTCAAATACTGTAAAATACAGTCTCGTCTATCTCTCACACGCAGACCATTGACGTTCCAAGACATATAATGAATAAATGTCATGAGACTATTCCTAACTCCTTCATTGTATTATGCCCCATTTGATGACGTCTTGGTTTTAGCATGTTAATAATCTGATTTTGGAAAAAAGGACAGACTGAAAAAATAAAGAGGGTAGACAGATGAGGATTTTTTGCTATATCGACCTTTCCCCCCCCCCCCACCTCCTGGAAAACCCACCCCTATTTATCCTGGCCTGATGTCTGGCCAGATTACGCCCACCTACAGCCTTACCCTTTGACCCCCCGCTATTATATTTTGAGGTAAGAAGCTGCTATTGCCAACCAATATGGGCGCAAATTAACCCTTTAATAGCATCCAAAATAAAGGAAAAGAAAAAGTACGAGAAAAAAAACAAGTGATTGAACATTACCTTCATTCTTTTAGAATTTCTTTCCTCTTTTCTTTTTTTTCTTCTTTTTTCTTTACATTCCCTTCCTTCTTCCCTTCCCTTTTCTTTTCTTTCTTCTTTCCCTCCTCCCTTCCTCACCTTTACTTTCCCTTTTTTTCTTCCTTTATATCTTTTTTTTTTCCTTTTTTTTCCGCTCTTTCTCCCCTTTTCCCTCTTTTCCCCCCTCCTCTTCTTCCTCATCTTCTTTATATAATTTTTTCCTTTTTCTTGCCTTTCCTTTGTGAATTTTTTTTTCCTTTTTCTTCCCTTTCTTTTGTGAATTTAAATTTAATTGTGTTTTCTGTATTTTATTCTCCTCCTTTATTATATCATACCTCTTAGATTAGTGCAGGAATTTGAGGTAATTTACAAATAGGAACATATAGGGACATATAGGAACCTATAAGGGACCTATAAGGGACCAAAGCGACCTCTGTACTACTAGTCACACCTGAGTTATTTTGTACTCTGAGCCTGAGCATGTCCTCGGATAGATTCTAGTAAGGCATCAGCATCGTGAATAAAACGGATATTGTGCATCTTGTTGTTATACATGATCCGTAGGAATGCTGGAAACTTCATCTGGACTGTGGCACCTAATGACCTAAATTTGTCCATACGCTGCCCCAGCTCCCACTGTCTAGCCAGTGTGGTTTTGGAAAGGTCTGAACGTATCTCAAAGGAGAAATCTGGGCCCTTCATTGTTCTGGCTTTCAGAGCCGGATTTAGGATCTTTTCTTTAAGTGCGTAGGTCAAGAAATTGATTAACACCTTTCTGGGTTTAATTCTTGCCGGGTTCATGCGAAACGGATCTCTGTGTATTCTCTGAATATCCTTGTCTAACTCTTCAACTGTCTCGTCAAGGTTAAGGGATTCTTTTAATATCCGGATTATAAAGCCTTTAAGATCAGCACCTTCCTTGCCTTCTGGAATTTTCAGAAGTCGAATGTTGTTACGCCTTGAGTAATTTTCCAAGACTTCAATCCTCTCTCTCATGTTATCCCCATCTCTTTGGAGGGAGTGTATTTTAGATCTAGCAGTCTCTAAATCTGTAGTCAAAAGACCTACTGAGGATTCCAATATTACAGTTCTTTCACATAGGCCATCCACCTTTTGACCTAATACCTCACATGTTGCTCTAATTTCATTTTGATTAGTTTTAGAAACTGCAAAATCATGTCTTATCTCCTCCCTCATTGCAGCAATGGAGCTGACCAGGGCCTCAAGTGTATTACCTACTCCCTGATCTTCCTGACCCTGGTCTACTGCATCCTGTTTCGTCACATTTCCTGCTGCTATTGCTTTTCGTGTTTCCTCATCAAGCATTTTATCTTGTTTATCTTGTTGACTAGATGATTTGCTGACAGTAGCAGTCTCTATGACCATAACCGAGTCAGGCGGGATAGGTGAAAAAAGACCCTCGGGCATTACCACTTCCGAGGACGGGTTAGAGGGGGAGATTGAGCTGGAAGTAGCATTAGATATACCCTGCTTTTCTTGCTTATCCTGCTGCAGGCTTTCTCCCCTAAATGCTGCCATATCCTGCGTAATCTCTAACACTTGGGGCAAGGCTTTAAAATAGGAGTGCAGTGATGGAGTTATACCTCATTGGGCTTTCAGATTTTTATTTTTGATCTTTTTCTGCCTAGTATTTTTTTTTCCCTCCTTCGCAGTCTCTTGCTTGATCTCAATTAGACTTGGTTTAAGCTCCTGACTTATTTTTGGAGCCAGCCCCAAGGTGCACTCTGGGAGCTGTAGTTTGCTATCTTCCAACCTAGGCTCCCTACCTCGATTCCTGGTTTTACTCCTTGTGGTTCCTAGTTGAAGGTCTTTATTTTTACTACTAACAGTCTTAAATCCATCCCTGATCAAATCGACCACCTCACCACGAGCCGAGGAAAAGTTGCCCCGATCTTCCGGCTCCTCCAAACCAGCTGCCCCTCCAACTGCTTCTGATGCCGATGTCTCTCCAGTAAGGCGAAACCTGTGCAGTACTGCGTCCCTCGGCTTCACTTTCCCTCTTCCTCTGCTGGCTGAAATCGAAGTATGGAGCCCCCGAGAAGCGGCCGCACGGCCGCGCCTAAACTCCACGGCTGCCCGTCTCCAAGGCGGGGGAAAGGTGGGAGCAGGAGAGAGAGTTTCCGCCGGCGGACACATTCGCTGCCGTTCACAATGTCAAATCCCTTCTAATCTCTCGAAATTGACCACACTCTGTCACCGGAACTCTCCGCGGGTCGGGAATATCGGCATAGCTTGAAATCTACAACACAGCAGTACGGGTCTCAGGAGGCTGATTAGGACGCGCGGACCGCTCTAGCTAGCGGCCGCCATGTTTCCCCCAGTGAATGTTCTGATAGTTTTATGCGATGGGCTGGAAGCCTCAGTAAGATACGGGACCAGTGGAGAATGCACTGCGCACTTTCAGTTAGGGAGAAAAGTTCGGCAGAGCTGTATTTCAGCACCTTTGCTTTTTTAAATTATACATCAATCAGTTAGAGTAATTTGTAGTTGCAGAGTGTACAGGTGTTGCTTTGGTGGGAAAAAGTAAGATCCCAACCTTACTGTACGCAGGCAATACAATACTCATAGCACATATGGACTGCAGCTTTTAATAGATTGTTTTTATTATTTTCTGTACAATTTAGGTCTGAATATAAATTTGGCAAAAACGTACAGGGTGGTGCTATGGCCGAAAAATGCTAAAACGAAAGCCCACGTGATTAAGGGACAGCACATTACAGAACTGAGACATTCCATGATTTAGATATATGGTGAGATGCTAGATAAAATTGGGATCCTTTAATCAGTGCACATGTGCAGTTGTTTAATAGAGTGGCCGATGGTATTGACACCTTTGCCAGGTGATAGGGTTGTCCTCACGTCAGATCTATATTGGCACTCTATAAAGCCAAATGAGTTTCAACAGTGTAAATCAGCTCAGACAGCTAGGGCTATAAGTCTTGCTACACTATTTTGGTTGCTATAAATAAACTTTTAAGGAGAATCCTGAGGATACCACAGCCTGTACCTACAGAGATTGTGCATGAAGAATTGGGTGCAGGGTTTATTGCTGGTTACATACAAATCCGCCCAGTACTGCTGTGGTTTTCTGTATGATTAAAAGATGGTTTGGAATGTAACAGAAGGATTCTGAAAGATTGTTTGGGAATGGAACATTGCCATCAGATTCCTTGAGTTCAGTATATCAAAGGTATTGTATGGGATCTTGGCAGACCAGCTTTGTTTACTCACCATGAACAAATTTCTAAAGCTGATATTCGGTGGGTTAAAGAGGCATATCACGTTTTTTGTGCAGGAAAAAATGGCAGCACTGTCATTGGCAAAAAGTGTGTTTAAGCATTATGCGATGGTTAAAATTTCATGCAAATATGAATTTGATTTAACTCTGGATATGCTGATTCTACATAGGTGACTTTTAACTTTTTCGTTTCCATTTGTTCCACTAGCTGACAGCAGATAGGCACAAACCATCCAAACCTGCAATTTACAAAATGGCTGCTGCACTCAACACTTTGCATATTGTTTTTATTTTTCCAAAATTCACTACTCGGCGTTACACGTATATACATTCTTTACATGTGCCACTAGGTTTTACGCAAGTGAGGCCTGATTTATTATATCTGCAATTTTTAGATAACAATACAGTTTGTTTTTATGTATCATGGTTTTTAATCAGGGTGTTTCATTCCTCCCAATGAACTGGGTATATTGTTCCGCTAATTTTAACGAATTATGGGGCATATCAGCAACACCTGGCGATAATTATCGCTCAGCGCTCTTAGCGTGAGGATAATTATCGCCGGGTAACGTGGATTTTTATCGCTGTGATAGCGTGCTATTAGCAACGCTTATCTCCTCAGCGATAAAAATCCTCACGCTAACTGCCTAACGTGAGATTATCGCTGGAAACCCAGCGATAATCTCACGTAGTGTGGCGTTAGCTTGCTGATAGGGACTCACAAACTTAGCCATGATATCCACCTTTCATAGGATATCATGGCTAAGTCAGTCCTGAAGCAGGCGTAAGGAAAGTAGCGATAGCAGGGGTTATCGCTACTTTTCCTGCCGCTATGCTTCATAGCGTGAGGCTTGATGATAGGAGAAATGGCGCTTAGCGACATTTCTCCTGTCATGTTAGGTCCGGAACGCCCACTTTGCATCTCATCAGAGATGCAAAGCTGGGCGTTAGGAATCCCCACACTAAAGCAAGGTTTCACGCGTTAGCGTGGCCTTGCTAATTAGGCGATAAAATTATCGTCGCTTTTCGGCCGAAAACGGCAGCAAAAGCAGCGATAATTTTTTATCGCCAGCTTGTAAATATGCCCCTATGTATTTATTGTATATGCTTTTATGATCTACTGAGTTAAATCAATTAAGTGAATCTAGAATTGACTATAACTCTTATGTTCCATTTTGGGCATCATACTACTACAAAGGGCCTCGTAATATAATACATTTTTAAATTGCCTTGTTGCATTGGTTCTGCTTTGTAACCAGCTACCCAAATATATTTGGAATTTGGTAATATTATCAAACTAAAGTTGATAGAATTTCATTTTACCATATTTTAAAACAGCACTGTAATAACACAATAAGGCTGGAAATACATTAGATTTCAGTATCTACAACCATCAGAGAGGCAGTGGTTTGCAGATGTATGGTCAGATTTACAAAGTTCTCATGTAGAGCAGCTGTTAGACCTAGCATCCATGGTGTGGTTTCCCTTGACTTTTTGTCTCATGACCTTCCTGTGTAGCTGACATTTTTTTTGCTGGCTTTAGAATTCTAGGCACAGTTTCCACTACTAACCAGTGCTAAAGTGCATATGCCCTGTACTCTAATGGTAATATTGGCTTATCCGCAAATGGCAAATGTCAGTCCCTAATAAAGTGCACTATATGGGGGGGCGTGGACTGCAGCCGATGGAGACGGACGCGAGCTGAAGAGCTCCGACCGATGTGTCCCCGTAACCAACTACCGTTATGCCCTGACCCAGCGGGGAGAGCTGAAACTTACAGAACAGTACTCCGGCATGGGTCTGCATTGCCCGGCGGAGCCTTGAACTGCCGTTGTTGCTGTGCCCGGGAGTAAATTGACCATCATTGCCCTGGCGGCTCCGCAAGTAAGATGGCAGCCGGGAACTGACAACCGCCGCTGCCTTTGACCCGCAAGGCCAGCGGACACATTGCACTAGGAGGAATCACCTACGTTGACCACTGGCCCATTGCAGGATTTTACGAAGGTGAGGAGGGGCCGGAGCGATATGTGCATGCTGACCTACCCTGCAATACTGACCCCCTAGCAAGCTCTGACACAGGTGACAAAATGGCGGCCAGGGCATGAACACCCTACGGGGACGACAGTATTGCACAGCAGCCTGCCCGCGGAGATTCCCATACGGACACATACACGGGCAGCGAGACGTGTCAGCCGCGTTAAGATGTTGAGGCTTATTGTGGAGTCTGGAGATCCTGGTACTGCCTGCGGTGAGAACCGGGTGGAGCTGTAGGCAAAATGGTGCCTGGCACTTCATAAACGTCACGGCTCACCATTAACTTGCAAAGCACTCAGGGTGAAAGGCGTTTTATCTCGAGAGGTGGAGACCCCTGTTGCGCCACAGAGCAGTGGATCCTGGAGCTTTCCTTGGGGGCGGTGGCTGTGTGGTCCCGGCGAGCCCACCTTTGATCAGCCCAAAATACGTTCTGTACCCAGAGAGGCTGCTGCGGAGGAGGGCGAATACTCAAGGGAAGGGCACCTCACCACTGAGGCGCACTTGGTACAGTAAGGAAAACCACTGGGTAAGAAACCTGATTGCTGGAGCCATGAAACTACACGAGATGTAGCAGTACTGGGGGCCACACGAGAAGGAGCCGAAATTCTCGGAGACAACAGCAGCCGGAAACCTGCCACTAGCGTTTGCAGACCTGCGAAGGCGCACCACATAATGGCGCTCACGCAGTGAACGAAGCTTGGGGGACCGCCTGGCATCAACACCTTAACAACAGCCCCCGGAGAAGACTTGAACGGTTCTTTGGGGGCATAGACACGGTAGCCAGAGGAACGGCTGAGAGATAACAGAGGTGGACACCTGAGCTGGCTGTTACATCTGACATATCCCACAAGAGGAGGCTGAAGAAAGTAGCTGGGGCAAGCTGCTGCAGACACACGCCAGGGGACACTAGCAAGACCTGCGGACTACTGGGTGGTGTTTACTTCGGCGAGACCTCTCGGCTCACGCCACAATGGAGGAGATGATTGCCAGTGGCGAAGACGGTGTCTTGTATGCGCAGTGGAGGAGTGTGATGGGTGGTGTCCAGACACACTATTCACGGAGGACACTGAGCTCGATCAGACACCACACCCACACGTAGCGTCTTTAAGATGGGGAGAACGCAAAAGAAGCGGGGGTTCACTGTCCTTAGTGTGGACGCCCCAGGGCCTCACTCCGACGAAGAAGATGATTTGCCTGAAACAAGTTGAGACCTGACCTCCCAGAAACCCACTTTGGCTGAAATCATGCAGGGCATAACGGCCTCCAGAGAGTCGCTAGAAGGGATAATAGATGCTATTGGCACAGACCTCAGTCTACTAAAAGACGATCAACGCAAGCTCAAAGACAGAGTGTCCAGCAATGAAAAAGAAATGAGTGGCCTGCCTGAATCTGTCCAAGAGATGGACCGATCCCTTGCTGCCCTGGAAACTAAGGTGAAAACTCTGGAAATGCGTGCCAAAGACAGTAAAGGGAGATCACGACGGAACAATATCCGCGTCATCGGGATACCAGAAAAAACGGAAGGGACAAATATGGTCCGTTACTTGGAGGACTTTCTGCGCACTGAGGTGGCTCCAACAGGTCTGTCCCCCTTTTATGCTTTGGAGCGGGCTCACAGAGTTCCAGCTAAGCCGCCAAAACCAGGGGTTCCTCTCGACCTATTGCGGCTAGACTTTTACACTTTCGTGATAGAGCCCACATTTTGCAAAGTGCCCACCAAAAGCTAGATCTGCGCATCGACAATAATAATATCATGATTTTCCCATATTTTACGAGGGAAGTACAGCGAAGCAGAGCATTCTTCGTTGCTGTCAAGGCTAAACTGTGCAAATTAAATCTGTCCTACGCAATGCTATTTCCCGCTCGGCTTCGGGTGGCAGACCTGGCGGGAGCACCATTTTTCAATACACCGTAGGAAGTTTGGAACTGGCTTGAAGCTCGCAGCTCAGTAAATCATCATGTTTCAGCTTAAGGGACGCCGCAGCAGAGCCCTCGCAGCCATAGGGCAGGAGTCAGGGCCCCTTCGCCCAAAGAACTTAGCCTTGAGAGCCGTAAAGCACTGCAGGCAGTGGTGTCACACAGTCAAAAAAGCCCTGGTTCCTCTCTGAGTGGCAGTGGGTGCCACACTGGCAGATTGGAGACCTCACCGGATTGCAGTGACAGCTACAGCCTAGGAGCAGACCTGCCACATGTTATGCCCCAAACAGCTGATGATCTAGTGTGAAGGCCATGGTGTTACATCTAACATGCAGACTTCCTGGGGCCTTTCATCCCTGTACCGCTGGTGCAATTTAAACGAACTTGTGGCTTCCCCAGTTTAAACTATGTGTAACATTCAGCTGAATTGGGGCTTAATGTCTAGATCAGTTAACGGGGATGCAGCACCATGGGGTGCCTTGCAAGGTTCTAATCAGGAGACCACCCCTCCCTCTGTCACTAGACATTGGTTTGTGCTAATATGGTATGGATGGGGATACTTTTTGGATACCTGTCTTGGGGAGGGGGAGTTGGGGTAGTTTTTTTGTTTTTTTAAGGGGATCCAGGCGTGTCACGGGGAAAAAGTTTTTTAAGGGTTGTGCATGTAGGCTTCAGCAATGGGACCCCCATTAGTCTTCACTTGTCTCTCGTGGAATGTGCGGGGTATGCACTCTATGGTCAGGTGCCACAAGATACACTCCTATGTGATTCACAGAGGCATTCAGATTGCATTTCTTCAAGAGACTCATCTACTGGTGAAAGAAGGGAAAGCATTACAACACCGCTGGAGGGGTCAGGTTTATTGCACTACATACTCCGCCTTTGCGAGAGGAGTATTGATATGGATCAGAGCGGGTGTCCCATTCCAATGCACAACACAATTGATTGACCCAGATGGCAGATATGTGGTGGTAACGGGGAGACTGGACGGTGGAGACCTTACACTGGGTAGTATATATGCACCCAATGCGGACCAGCCGGCCTTCTTCTCCCTACTATCGGGAAGGTTGGCGACCGACCATACGGGGTCGCTTTTACTGGGTGGTGACTTCAATTGCACCTTTGACATTACTCTTGACCCCCCTCTCCCTAATGCACCTGCACACAAACTGACAGAAACACGCCTTAATTGGCAACAGAAATGGGGCTTAATTGAAACCTGGAGGGCGCAACACCCCTTGACTAGGAGGTAAATTCCATTCCGCTCGTGGAATTTGCAGAATTTGAGGAATTTCGTGTTCAGCGGAGAACGCGGAATTGCCCAAAATTCCGCAATCCGCATCGTTGCGGAATATTTCCCTTCTTCGCGCTTTCAAAATGTGTGTTCGCGTGAGTGGGAGCGACTTACCGGGATCCCTGTGTTCATCGACGAGTTTTCCTATCCGTTCACGTGCGCCACGAGATTTTGGTAGCCGGCCGCGTGATCCCACGAGAGTCATTCGGACGCGCCTGCGTTTGCGAACAAGAAACACGCATCGCGAGCGGGTGGGGCAAGTGAGAGAAGATGGCCGCACCAATTGGCAACCGCATTGGCAAATTCGTGAGATATTTCCCTCCCGAGCACGCAAACAGCGTTCGCGAACAGGAAAAACGCATCACGAACGGGCGGAACAAGCAATTCCGCGTCTTCGTGGAACTCTGCGTGCTTGCGGAGATTTTTTACCATTTTGAGGAGCTATGCATAGCGTGACTAAGCAAATTCCGCCCACCCCTTCCCTTCGCACAGCTATAGGGACAGCTATCACTGACTACTTCCAGGACAACAGGGGTACTGCTACATCCTCACTCGGGGAGTGGGACGCCTGTAAAGCAGTCCTTAGGGGGAGGTGCATATCTCAACTGGTTGGGGTTCGTAAAGTCCTTCTTCAGGATGTACAAAGGGTTGACGAGCGCCTGCGCACCCTGGAAAAAGATAGACCCGGAACCAGGGCAAGCAACAGGAGTTACTAGAGGCTAGAGAGGCAGTAGACACACAGGTAGAGCGCCTGCAATGCTTCGACTACAAAAACTAAATCACTCTGCAACACTCGGAAAGGGATAAATCGGGGGCCCTCCTGGCTTGGTTGGCGCACCCGGCTAGAAGGGGGTCAGTTATCCTAGAGATTAGGGACCCAATGGGGGTAGCTAGATACGACCAACAGGGGATCAACAACCTGTTTTTGGAATATTATACTGAGCTCTATCGAAGTCAGTTGTCCCCCATGGTGGAAGAACTACAGGAGTTCACGTGGGAAGTTGACCTACCTGCTCTAAATGAGGATATGGCAAACTTGCTAGGACAAGAAATCGAAGTAAGGGAGGTGCGTGAAGCTATCAAAAGTATGGCCCGCAACAAGACCCCAGGCATTGATGTCTTAACAATAGAATTTTACCTCACATACATCGACCTCCTAGCTCCCAAACTCGCACAATTATATATTGACGCCAAGAGACTTGGCAAACTACCTGTCTCCACTAGAGAAGTGATCATCATTCTTTTGCTAAATCCGGGCAAGCAGGCATGGGAGAAAACTGCATATCGCCCTTTGCCCATGCTCAATCTCGATTATAAAATACTAAGTAAAATTCTAGCCTCCCGTTTGCTCCCTCATATGACCACCCTAATACACACTGGCCAATCCGGGTTCATCCCTAACAGAAACACAGTGCCCAATATCAGAAGGCTCATGCGCATCCTGGAAGCCGATACTTATCATGCGGATACCACTACGATCTTTGCAGTGGATATAGAAAAAGCCTTTGACAGTCTGGAGTGGGCCTTCCTATTCCATGTGATGCGGAAGATGGGGCTTAGTCCTGGCTTTGTGGGTTGGACGGGTCTTTTATACGCTGACTCCACCAACAGAGGTAGAACTGGGGCCTAATCTTGGACACTTGCAGGGTGGGGCGGGGCACAAGGCAGGGGTGTCCCCTGTCCCCCTGTTGTTTGCTCTGGCGATGGAGCCCTTAGCAGCACATGCCAGATCGGGGCGGGTGTATAAAGGGCTTGTAGTACATGGGCAGGTTCATTACATCGCACTCTATGCAGATGATCTTTTACTTTTTCTTGCTGACTCAGGGGCGGCACTGTTGGGAGCGACAAACCTGCTCCATGCTCTCAGCAGAGTAGCGGGATTAAAAGTGAACTGGTCAAAATCTTGTCTGTTTCCGGCGTGTGGGGATAGAGTAGGTCCGCAGCACATGGAGGGCGTGAACTGGGAAGACAGATGCCTAGCCTACCTGGGCACGCATATCTACCACAAGCAGGAGGTCATTCTTGAGGGTAATATTGGAAAGGCTGTCACAGGGGCAAAAGCTAACTTTGAATTCTGGAGTTCCTTGCGGTTGTCCGTAGCGGGTCGAGTGGCCCTATTTAAAATGGTAACCCGCCCGAGGCTACTCTATTACTTTGGGACCTTGCCGATCTGGATCCCGGCAACCTACTTTAAGCAACTCCGGTCCATGATCACAGCTTTCCTATGGGGCAAGGGCAGACGCAGTGTGGCACTCAGCACACTCATGCGACCAGACTATGTGACCTATTACCTAGCAGCCCAATTTCAATGGCTCACACAATGGATGGCAAGGGCCAAAGTGGGGGAAGAAGAGTCCAGGGGGAGTTGGCACCACTGCTGCTGTTGTCCCACATTATACTGTGACTCCCGGTCAACTCCACAGCCCTCACCCTGGAATTTGCCACATCACAAAAGTGCTGGAAAAGATATTTGCTGAGGGCCTCTATTAGGCACCCCTACGCACCAGAAATACCATTGATAATGTGCAGGGCCTTGCCACTTGGTGGCAACTAGCAGAGATTAGAGACTTGGGCGCAGCAGAGCTGACAAACGTGGGGGACCTCTATGAGGAGGGAGCCATGATCCTGTTTAATGATCTGCAAACCCTCTATGACTTACCGGGGGTTGACTTTCTACAGTACACGTCCCTGACTGCAGCCATCAGGAAACACTGGGGAGGGGGACTTACAGAACCACCAACTTCCATGGGCTGCCAATACGTGGTGTTGGCAGCAGACACTTTTAAAGCAGTGACGTTTCGCTATAGACGTATGACACTGGAATCCCTACTCACCTTGAGTGCCCTGAAGCTCAAATGGGAATCTGATATAGGGGAGGTCGTCCCAGGTAAGGCATGGGGAGAACTAGTAGAGAGATCCTGGAAGAGCACAAGGAATGAGAAGTTTCAATTGGTACAGTTCCATATTTTACACAGAGCACATCTTACCCCAGCAAAACTACACACATATTTCCCGGCCTAGACAGCGACCTGCCCGAGATCTAACGCAGAAAACGCAGATTTTAAACACATGTTATGAGATTACTCGTTCCTTGGGAGGATATATCAACATTACTGACAGCCCTCACTGATAGGGAGCTAGAACCAACCATGGCTCACTGTAACTTACACTGGTTTCCCCATACGTCATAGAACAAAATTACTGATAAACTTTTAAATCTGGGCCTGCTCCTGGCCAAGAGAAACATCCCCACACATTGGGAGGCGAAACAGGGCCCTAGCATCGCAGAGTGGAAAGCAGAATTCCTAAAATGGGCTGAATGTGAAGGAGTGATTAGGTTACAAATAGCACATCGCACGGGGAGCGAAAAGGCACTAGAAAGGGCAAGAGCTTGGGAAGCGCTCATTGTAGCACTCAACTCTCCCGAAAAAGGATGCAGAGGACGCATCCATAGGTGACCCTGTGGCAGCCCTGGACTAACGTACAGATAGCTCTGCGCTCATCTCGCTCTATAGCCTCCTGGTTAGCAGCGGCACTTGACACACTAGCCTGAAAACTCTCATCTGCAGCTACCTCCCATTCAAATAAGTCGGCCACTGAGATAACAGGTCTACTGACCTCTTGCAGCCAGCATTTAAGTGACATGCCTGGGGGTGTGGAAGGGAGAAAGGGTGGAAGATTAGTTGGGGATGGGAACTTCTAATGGTTGAAATACTTATTGCAATGGTCATAAGCTTTGCCCGAACAGTTGGCATGGACTTCTTATGGGACTATATTAACTGTGCCTTCAAGAACCTGACCTAAAGTGTGCCTTTGCTAAATATCTGGGGTATGTAACCAAAACCCCTTTGCCTTTTTTCCATTTCCTTTTCTTCCTTTTAGGATGTATGGCAAATCAATTAAACATTTGTTTAAAAAAATAAAATAAAGTGCACTCTATGTGTGCAGGTCTTGTAAATTAAATACTACTAGTGGGCCTGCAGCACTGATTGTGCCACCCACTCAGTAGCCCTTTAAATATGGCTCAGGCCTGCCATTGCAGACCCTGTGTTTGCAGTTTTAAACTGCCATTTTGACCTGTCAAGTTAAACTACTGGCCAGTCCCAAACCTTCCATTTGATTACATATACGTTACATCTAAGGTACACCCTAGGCAGCCCCATGGGCTGTGTGTTTAAAAGGTCAATTAATCAAGCGACTTGTAAAGCACAACTACTCACCCATAAGGGTCTCAGGGTGCTGGGTGGGGGGCTGCTGATCCATCAAAGGCATTGTGGTTCAGTCGAAGAGCTAGGTATTGAGCTCATTTCTGATTTGAGGCAGTGACAGTGATTGCCTGAGGTAGAGAGGCAGTGTGTTCCTAGGATATATACTTTTAAGTTTTATATGTCCTGGTAGTGAAATATTCATCGATTACTTTTTCTCTACTCCGAGGCCCATCTCTCTCATAGGTTAACATGGGGATTGCCTTAAAACATCTTTTATGTGTAATTTCCCATTGGGAGCTGATGCAAAATTGAAGTTTGGTGTCTCTGGACTCACAAATTTAAAAATTGTGTTTTTAGTAAAGTTGTTTTTTAAATTGCATGTCTGAAAATGCTACTTTTAAAAAGTTGGTATTTTCTTACTTTAACCATTTTGTGCCGCTGCCTGTCTCTGAATGCACGCCTGGGTTAGGGTGACAGCAGGCCTTTGTGCATTCTGTCTAGGCAGTCACACAAAGGGAGGGGTGGTGTGACATTTGATCCTGCTGGCCCATCACCAGGCCAATGGGCCTTCCTGAGTTATAGTGGGAGAGAGGAGCTGGCACTTGCACCTTGCACCTGAATAGGTTTGTGCCTGTCCCCACACAAAGAGCTGTATACCCACCTGTAGTGTGACTGGAGCGAGGGCAGGAAAGGCAGGGACCTTGTGATTTTCAAAGGCCTCTTTGATGTCTCCCCCACTTCAAAGGCACATTTGGATATAATTACTGGACCCCTGGCACCACCAAATCAAAACTCTACTGAAACTAAGGCCATCCTGCCAGGAAGAAGAGCTGCTGTGCTGCATGAGGGACAGCCACTTTGTTACTTGCTCTGTTTTGCTGACCTGCTGATTGCTGTGCTGCAGGGCGGAGTGCCACCTTGCAACCTGCACTACTTTGTTGGCCTGTAGCCTGCTGCTTCTTGCCCGACAGGAAAGTGAGAGGGGCTGGACCTACTCTTTTGCAACCTTGAACCCAATTTTCTCCAAGGGATTGCTGGCTTTCCTCCTGTTACCTGAAGTCTCAAGGTCACAAAAGACTTCTTGAAACTCTGTTGGTGCTGCTGGACTCTGCCATCTGTGACTCCTACCCTTGCCTGAGCCTCAAAATCTAGTCCTGGTCCTCAGAAGTGGGTTTCCTGCACTGCAACCCCTTTAAATCAAGCTTCAGGTCTGTTCATGACAACGAAGTGCCAGTTAGCTTCAGAACCACGTTGCTCGCTCTACGGATTACCGCCAGTGGACGCAAGCTCTTCTCTTCCCACAGCAGCATCATCACTTATGACCACGAGGCCCCAACCCATTTGTCCGTGACACCTGGCAACTCTTCAAGCCCTGCAGACCATCACCAGCAATGCTCACTGTGCTCCTGGCAAACTTTTTCACTAGCGAACAGGACTGAATTTTGGTGAATTGTCAGATTATACCGTGACCTCAAGAAATCTTTTAACGCTTTTGACTTCTAAGCACTGTTTTGGGATTTAATCCTTAGAAATTCATGTCTTGACTTCTACTAATTGGATTTTTGTTGTTTTGGTCTTGTTTTAATAAGATAGATATTCTCTATTGTTCTAAATTGGCCTGGAGTATTTTCTGTGGTGTTTTCACTGCGTTTAATGAGTTGCAAAAATACTTTACACATTGCCTCTTCAGTTAAGCCTGACTGCTCTGTGTCAAGCTACCAGAAGGTGAGCACAGTTTAATTTAGGGTATCTGACTTGCCCTGACTAGGGTGGTAGTCCCTACTTGGGCAGGGTGCATATATCTGTCCACTAGAGACTTGATTTCTAACAGCAGAACAGATACAAATGTTGTTGCTGTTCCTTGAGTTTGAAATCCTTTAAAATACAGAAGAAAAGAGGTGTTTGGTAAAACAGGAACAGTTTGCTTAATTAAAAATTACAGCTGGGAGAACAGTTACAGGCACAAGGTATGAAAATTGTCTCAATTTACATATAGAATGTTTCCTTCTCCAATAAAAAACATGATGGATTATAAAGGTTTCTGGCGTATCATATATGGTGAGGAATGTTGGTTTCTGCCTTTGGAGTCATAAATGAATTGTCTCATGGTTACTGCAGATAGATCTCAACCTTGCATGGACACACTGTGGCCAGTGGATAACATTTCTAGATATCCAGCATGAGCAGCGTGTGATCACTACGTGTGCTTTTGTGCTTTATTGGGACAATCTCCCTTGACCCTCGTAATGTCGCTGCATCTATCCGTGGGACTGATAAAGAGTTTCCTGCCCAAGCATTTGTCCACCAGCTACGCACCCTCCCACCTGTGACCTATCAATACTGCCATGGAATGGCGGTCCAAGTGCCTCAATCATTACAGGGCAGTCAGGAGACCGCTACGCCCCCGCAGGTCTGACAGTCCATGGACCGCCAGACTCGTAATTGAGCACTATGTGTACCAGATTTTGATTGACTATGTGTTCCTAACTCATGTGGCATCTGACTTCTTATGGTGTTTTTGGAGTGTGCATACCCACTGTGTGGTTTATTGGGGCAATCTCCCTTGATCGATCATTGTAATGTTGCTGCGCCTATCTGTGGGATTGATCAAGTGTTTCCTGTCAGAGCGTTTGCCTGGCAGCTACACAACCTCCCACCTGTGACCTATCAATCAGCTATCCCGGGCCTTGATTTTAGGGCCTTCTTGACCACATATTTTTGAGTCGAGGTTAATGTGAAGTTCTCAAAGGGTGATTTTACCAATAAGGTCTGAGATTTCATTCTCAGTGTGTAGGAGAGTAGGATCTGCACTTATGTTGCCCCCACTTTTTTTCTGATGTATACACTGGTTTCTGGCTATAGTCTGGCTGGGTCCCTGCTAATCAGGGCCCCAGTCTCTCTGTTCTCTCTTAATGACTTGGAGTGCATATTAGATGCACTAGTGATTGGATACTGTGGTACCTTATGAGCCCCTTGTATATGGTACCTTACTTCACAGGCCTACCAGGGGCTGAAGCATGTATTATGCCACCCCTGGGAAGCAGACTCAATCTGACACCACAGGCCTGCTACAGCAGCCTGGGTGAGGTAGTGTTAGCACTCCTCACTGAGGTATAGGTTCCTATATCTCACCATACACACACATATAAACCTATCAATCACCCCTAAGGCAGGCCCTATCAATCCTGAGGGCAGGGTGCTTGGTTTACAATGTGAGGGGGTGCCTCTGCATGAGCAGGACCCCTCTGCAGCTGGCAGAGCCTATTATCTGTGGCTGTTTGTGGATGTGGTTAGACCATATACTATTAAGTGCATTAGAACCCAACGGTAAATGCTAACTTTGGAATGACTGTATCAAAACATGTCGTGTTTCGTGTCAAACAACTTGGAATCATACCCCCACACCAGTAACTGGTGTGGGAGTATGATCCCACCCTTCTAGAGGGGACGACATGTACCCACTGTGGTAACACAGTAGAAATCTGAAAGAGCCCTGGCATCACAAAATGGATGCCACCAGCACAGTCACTGGGCTGCCCTCCTGCTGCTGACTGAAGCTCGCAGTGGAGGAGGCCCAACAATAGGCATCCTGTCACAGGGAGGTGTAACCACCTTCCAGGCCGGATTTAGTGTATTGGGGCTGGGTGGGTGCACTCTTAGAGTGCTTTGAAGTCCTGCACTGGGGGAGCAGTAGGCTCCTCTGTGCATATGCCAGCTCAAACCGGTTCAGGGGCTATCTGTCCCTGCTCTGGCGTGAAACTGGACAAAGGGAAGTGGGTGTAACCACCCCCTCCCCTGACCCTCCCAGAGGAGTGGTCTTAAAGCTAGTCCCTCCCTTTCTTTTAGTATAAGATAGGGAACTCTTGCCATTGCAAACTAGATATCCCTGGACGACGCTTTACAAGAAGAATCCTGGCCCTTCGACGTTCCACTACCTTTGAAAGCCAGAAGAATCTCCCTTGGAGTCAAGGAGTGACTCCCCTGCTTGGCAGGCAACAGAAACTCTAAACAACGGTCGCAAACTTTCCCGCTCCCGCTGGAGCCTGAAGTCCCTGTAGCCCCGGAAGTGGATTTCCTGACTTCTCGATAGCCATTGTGAGTCCCCAGCAGAGCTGAGGTGAGTGCACACAACGAGTGATGAAGAACAGCAATACCTGGGTACCGTGCACTATTGTCGCGTGCAACCCCTTCACGACATTCTACAAACTTGTGCTTTGGACCATTTGTGGCCCAAGCCTCCAGCAGGTTTTGCAGTGAAAATCTGAGGCCTACCCCATCCCGAGTGACCGTGGGCTCCTGTGAAGCATTTCCTCAAGAGGCATCTTGGTGATCCCTTGCCTGTTGGCTTGTGGGTCCCCCGAAGACTTTCTTATCAACTCAAAGGGCTCCCCTGGTTGCTCCTGGCCTGCCCTCACTCACCTTTGCTGGGTGAGTCCCACAGACCTTGCTGCTCTGCAAGGCTGTCCTTCTACGATTTCCATGAGACTTGCTGTTGACAAGGCTTGTTGGCTCCAATCCGCTTGCCGACACCTCAGTAAGCTGCAGACGTCATGGTACACTCTGAATCCAGCTGCTGGTCATTGTCGATCCTTCCTGGACCTCGTGAGTGAAGAGTCAAAACACCCTTGATCACCTGAAATCACCCGACTTCCGTGGGCAACCAGCTTCCTGGCTGCCGATCACTGGCAAGTGACTGTGAACACTGTCCCTTCAATTTTCAGGTCATCTGCATCTCGAATCAACCCTTGGCATCCACCGGACACTTCCCATGTCTTCGCAAGCAGCAAATCTTCTTTGGTCTCCATAGAAAACCGCGACACGACCCGACACCAAAAGACACCTATGCACCCGGCTTCCCTGGGTGAGGTAACTCGTGCACTCCAGTGCCCTAGTGTGTGTTGGCCCTCGAATTACTTACCTTGTAAGTGGCTTGCTTTTAGACTTTCTCGAAGTACCCTAAAACTTTAAAAATCCAACCACGACTTGCTCCATTGTAATCAATAGGGAACCTGCGGCTGTGTTCTCACACTGCATGCGTCTCCCGTGGGTCTGATACTTACTTGCTTTCACTGCAGTAGTGAAGCCCCAGCGATTCTACAGGCCCTAGGCCTTGTCGTTCTGCAAGTCGACTTTCCTAAACCTCTTTTTTAGTATATGGTCTGGTATGCCCCTAGGGCCCCAGCCATATTTGTGCTTAACTTATTGTGAAACATTGATATTTGAATGTGTTCCTGACTTCTAATCTCATAAAGAGATTAGTAGAGTGTGTCTAGTAATAAATACATATATATTTGATATATATACCTGTGTGGTGTCCTTTCATTTGGTAATTCAAGAGATTATAAGGTAAAACAAGCTGCTTTACATTCCTCTGAGACTTAGCCTGAAGGCTGCTCTCCACAGCTACCACTAGGATAGCTTTCTGTAAAAGGTTGTCTTAAACCTATCTACCATAAGAGTCGAATTGGACTGGTGCAAGGTGGCCACTATAACTAGTGACCAGCATATGCCAGGCCAACTTCTCACATTGATGGGCAGCATGTGGGATTCCAGCTTGCCATTGTTTTACCAGAAAATCTCTATTTGAATTACTAACTGAAAACCACTAAAGGTACTCAAGGTACATATAAAAGTCAAGCTTAGTATCAATAAGTTCTACTGAACTTAGAGTTGTTTGTGAAGGAATAGCACACCCTTGCTACAGCTCAAGCTAGGATCAGTAGGCCACAAACTAGTGTAGGTAGTTCAACACTGCATGACACTAGAATGTCCTCAAGGGATGGAACCAGTGGGTCCACCCAATCTCAGTATAAGGACATAACCTTCTTTGACTTGAAGGCCATGTGTGTTGCAAGACACCTGGGGTTAGGACAGAGTCCCTCCACACTACACCTGATAAATCTACTTGTAGCAAATGATCTTAGACTAGCTATAGGAGCTAGTGGATCTGGATCAGGGGGTGGGTCAGCCATAGTCTCTGGGTCAGATGATGAAAATCAAGATGACCTGGAGTCTGTGATTGAAGGGCCAGACCCAGAAAGGTCTGAACAGGACAGAGGAATTCTCCCTAAGAGAGTTGACAGAGTGAAAGAGAGGCCTAGGTCCCCTTCTAGGGAATCTAACCTCTCATATCACTCTGACAAAGATTCTGTCCATCAGAGGAACTCATACTTTCATAGAGAGACCTCCTCTGAAAGAAGGTAGAAGATGCTCCAGTATGAGGAAGCTAGGCTTGACCTCAGAACAAAGCAATTGGCCTTAGATAGAGAAGCCTTTGAGCTCCAGAGAGCTTCTAGAAAAGAGGGGTTAGAATCCCCTGGTGGCAGCAACAGTGTCCCTAGAGGCAGAGATTACATTCCAGACCATAGGAACCTATCCAAGGTTGTTTCTCCCTACCTGAGTGGGGATGATATCCACAAATGGACAACTGCTATGGAGAGGGCCCGTAAAGTTCAACAGGTCCCCCAGAAACAGTGGGCAGCAATCTTGTGGCTCTCCTTTTCTTATAAAGGTAGAGACAAGCTCCTCACTGTTAGAGAAGAGGATGCTAATGACTATGAATCCCTGAAGAGTGCATTAATAGCTGTGTTTGGCTTAACCACTGAACAGTACAAGTTGAAGTTCAGAGATACCCAGAAAGCACAGACTCAGGATTGGACTGACTTTGTTGATTGTGCAACCAAGGCTCTGGAAGGTTGGCTGGTTGGTAGTAGAGTTACTGATTTTAAGGGATTGTATAATCTTGTAATGAGAGAACAGATCCTTATTAATTGCCAAAACCAGTTGTTGCATCAGTACCTGGTGGACTCTGATCTGACCTCTCCCCAAGAATTGGGAAAGAAGGCAGACAAATGGGTCAGAACCAGGGTGAGGCAGAAAACCCAGAACCAAGGGGGTGACACCAAGAAGCAAGATCCTAAAGGCTCAGATAAAGGTGGGGATAAGGCAACAGACCAGAAGTCTTCACAAGGGCCCCACAAATGTGAATCTGGTGGGGATTCACAGTCTACAAAGGGAAACGGCCAAAAGAAGCCCTGGTGCAAATTCTGTAAACAATAATGGCACTGGACTTCTGATTGTACCAAGTCCAAAGACCAAACAACCACCACTCCAGCCCCTAAGGCAACTGTTCCCCCTAGTGCAGTCATTGGCGGAGGTGGTAACCAGAATAAGGGTGTAGTAGGGTTGACCCTGGGTTCTGATGTGGACTCTGGCCTAGTCAGCGTACCAACACAGGCATTGCTAGTTTGTGAGGGAGAGCTTGATATGTCCTTCCTAGTGAGCCCCAGTAATCTGGGCAAGTACAAACAGCAGCCTATAATAAATTGCAAAAAGGCTTTGACATTCAGGAACACAGGTGCTAGTGTCACCATGGTGGCAGAGGATCTAGTGGACCCTGCACAGATCATCCTGGGTGAAATGCACCAGGTTACCAATGCAAGCAATGTCAGGACCAACCATAGTCTGGCAGTTGTGAATTTCTCCTGGGGAGGGGTAACTGGCCTCAAGAAAGTAGTAGTCAGTGCAGACCTCCCTGTCGAATGTCTATTGTGCAATGATCTAGAGACTTCAGCCTGGTCTGAAGTGGAGTTATGGACTCATGCTGAGATGTTGGGCATACCTGCAGAGGTATTTGCTGTGACCAGGTCACAGGCCAAAATGCATAAAACTGAACCAGCTCTGGATCCTGAAACTATGGACCAGATGCTACCCAAGAGGACGAGCAGTAGGGTTAAGGCAGTGCCTTCCCCTCTGTCTCAGATCTCAGATTCCCCTCCTGAGGGAGGAGAAGCAGAGCTTGAAGAAGGAACTGCCCCAGAGGAACTTGAGCCTGGTCAGGTTGAGTTCTTGGGGGCAGGGGGACCTTCCAGGAAAGATCTGAGCAAGGAGCAGCAGTGTTGCCCCTATCCTGAACCCCTCAGACAGCAAGTTGCTGCTGAGGCTGCTGGGAGTGCTTGTGGGTCCCATAAAGTTTATTGGGATGAGGGACTCCTATATTCTGAGGATAGAGATCCTACCCCTGGAGCCACCAGTAGGTTGGTAATACCTCAGAAGTTTAGGGGGTTCCTCTTGACCCTAGCACATGACATCCCATTGGCAGGACACTTGGGCCAAAACCAGACCTGGGACAGGCTTGTCCCTCATTTTCATTGGCCACACATGTCAGAGGACACCAAGGAGTTTTGTCACTCCTGTGTCACTTGCCAAGCCAGTGGCAAGTCAGGTGCCACAACAACGGCCCCCCTGATACCACTACCTGTGGTGGGGGTTCACTTTGAAAGGGTAGGGATTGACATTGTTGGTCCCCTTGACTCTCCAACAGCATCTGGGCACAGGTTTATCCTGGTGGTAGTGGATCATGCCACCAGGTACCCAGAAGCAATTCCCCTCAGGATCTCCACAGCCCCTGTGGTGGCAAGAGCCCTCATTGTAGTCTTCTCCAGAGTGGGTTTCCCTAAGGAGGTTATATCTGACAGAGGTACCAACTTCACGTCAGGGTATCTAAAAGCAGTGTGGAAGGAGTGTGGTGTCAACTACAAGTTCACTACTCCCTATCACCCACAATGCAATGGGTTAGTTGAAAGATTCAACAAAACCCTAAAGGGAATGATTAAAGGCCTCCCAGAAAAGCATAGGCGAAAATGGGACCTTTTACTTCCCTGCCTTCTGTTTGCATACAGGGAGGTCCCACAGAAGGGGGTTGGCTACAGCCCTTTTGAACTTCTGTTTGGGCACCCTGTCAGAGGCCCATAATGTTTGGTGAAGGAGGGCTGGGAGTTACCTCTCAAACCTCCCAAACTGGATGTGATGGACTATGTACTTGGTCTCCGCTCCCGGATGGCATAGTACATGAAGAAGGCAACCAAAAACCTTGAGGCTAGCCAAGGATTACAAAAAGCTTGGCATGACCAAAAAGCTGTCCTGCCTGTTTATCAGCCAGGCCAGAAAGTGTGGGTGTTGGAGCCAGTGGCCCCAGCAGCTCTCCAGGCCAAATGGAGTGGCCCCCATACAATTGTTGAGAAAAAGGGAGAGGTCACCTACTTGGTGGATCTGGGAACTCCCAGGAGCCCCCTTAGGGTGCTCCATGCCAACAGATTAAAGCCATATGTGGACAGAGCTGACATGGGCTTGCTCATGGCAACTGATGAGGAACAGGAGGAGGAGAGTGACCCTCTCCCTGACCTGCTCTCACAGAACCCTGATGATGGGTCAGTTGATGGTGTTGCTTTGGCAAGCAGCCTCACTGATCATCAGCAAACTGAATGCAGACAAGTTCTGCAACAGTTCAGACATATGTTTAGCCTGACCCCAAGTCAGACTTCCTGGTGCACCCATGAGGTGGACACTGGAGACAGTCTGCCTGTCAAGAGTAAAATCTACAGGCAACCTGACCATGTCAGGGACTGTATCAGGACTGAAGTCCAGAAAATGTTGGAACTAGGTGTTATTGAGCCTTCAGATAGCCCTTGGGCTAGTCCAGTAGTCCTTGTGCCTAAACCTCATACCCAGGGTGGTAAGAAAGAAATGAGGTTTTGTGTTGAGTACAGAGGGCTCAATGCAGTCACCAGGACTGATGCCTATCCAATCCTCAGGGCAGATGAACTAATAGATACTTTTGCCTCAGCCAAGTACCTCAGTACATTTGACCCAACAGCTGGCTACTGGCAAATCAAGTTAGCTGATGATGCCAAAGCCAAATTTTCAACCCCTGGTGGGCACTATCACTTTGTGGTAATGCCCTTTGGTTTGAAAAATGCACCTGCCACTTTTCAGAGGTTGGTGAATAAAGTTCTGACTGGTATGAAAAACTATCGCTCAGCTTATCTTGATGATATTGCTGTCTTTAGTGCCACCTGGCAGGATCACCTGGTCCACCTCAGGAATGTTTTGGAGGCCCTGCAAAAAGCAGGCCGCACTATCAAGGCAATAAGTGCCAGATAGGGCAGAGTCAGGTTGTGTACATGGGCCACCTTGTAGGTGGAGGCCAGGTATAACCATTGCAGAGAAAATTCCAAACCATAATGGAATGGGTAGCTCCAACAACCCAGACTCGGGTTAGAGCCTTTTTAGGCCTGACTGGGTACTATAGGAGGTTTGTTAAGGGATTTGGATCTATAATGACCCCCTTAAATGATCTGACCTCTAAGAAAATGCCAAAAAAGGTTCAGTGGACAGCTAGCTGTCAAAAGGCATTTGATGACCTCAAGCAGGCAATGTGCACTGCCCCCATCTTGCAGAGTCCAGACTACAAAAAGAAGGTCATTGTTCAAACAGATGCTTCAGAGCTGGGTGTGGGAGCTGTACTGTCTCAACTTAATGATGACGGTCAAGACCAGCCAGTAGATTTCATAAACAGAAGGCTGACCCCTATAGAGAAACGTTGGTCAGCTATAGAGAGGGAGGCCTTTGCTGTGGTGTGGGCCCTGAAGAAGCTGAGGCCATACTAGTTTGGCACTCACTTCATAGTTCAGACTGACCACAAGCCCCTCCTATGGCTCAAACTGATGAAAGGTGAAAATCCTAAACTGCTCAGGTGGTCCATTTCCCTACAGGTGATGGACTATACAGTGGAACATAGACCTGGGATCCGACATGCCAATGCAGATGGACTCACGAGGTATTTCCACTTAGAACACGAAGACTCAACTGGTGAAGGTTAGTTTAGTGTCCCTGCGTTTGGGGGGGGTTGTGTAGGAGAGTAGGATCTGCACTTATGTTGCCCCCACTTTTTTTCTGATGTATATACTGGTTTCTGGCTATAGTCTGGCTGGGTCCCTGCTAATCAGGGCCCCAGTCTCTCTGTTCTCTCTAAACAACTTGGAGTGCATATTAGATGCACTAGTGATTGGATACTGTGGTACCTTATGAGCCCCTAGTATATGGTACCTTAGGTACCTAGGGCATAGGTACTTCACAGGCCTACCAGGGGCTGAAGCATGTATTATGCCACCCCTGGGAAGCAGACTCAATCTGACACCACAGGCCTGCTACTGCAGCCTAGGTGAGGTAGTGTTAGCATTCCTCACTGAGGTATAGGTTCCTATATCTCACCATACACACACATATAAACCTATCAGTCACCCCTAAGGCAGGCACTATCAATCCTGAGGGCAGGGTGCTTTGTTTACAATGTGAGGGGGTGCCTCTGCATGGGCAGGACCCCTCTGCAGCTGGCAGAGTCTATTCTCTGTGGCTGTTTGTGGATGCGGTTATACCATATACTCTTAAGTGCATTATAACCCAACGGTAAATGCTAACTTTGGAATGACTGCATCAAAACATATCGTGTTTGGTGTCAAATAACTTGGAATCATACCCCCACACCAGTAACTGGTGTGGGAGTATGATCCCACCCTTCTAGAGGGGACAACATGTACCCACTGTGGTAACACGGTAGAAATCTAAAAGCGCCCTGGCATCACAAAATGGATGCGACCAGCACAGACACTGGGCTGCCCTCCTGCTGCTGACTGAAACTCGCAGTGAAGGAGGCCCAACAATAGGCATCCTGTCACAGGGAGGTGTAAACACCTTCCAGACAGGATTTAGTGTATTGGGGCTGGGTGGGTGCACTCTTAGAGTGCTTTGAAGTCCTGCAATGGGGGAGCAGTAGGCTCCTCTGTGCATATGCCAGCTCAAACCGGTTCAGGGGCTACCTGTCCCTGCTCTGGCGTGAAACTGGACAAAGGGAAGTGGGTGTAACCACCCCCTCCCCTGACCCTCCCAGAGGAGTGGTCTTAAAGCTAGTCCCTCCCTTTCTTTTAGTATAACATAGGGAACTCTTGCCATTGCAAACTAGATATCCCTGGACAACGCTTTACAAGAAGAATTCTGGTCCTTCGATGTTCCACTACCTTTTGAAGACAGAAGAATCTCCCTTGGAGTCAAGGAGTCACTCCCCTGCTTGGCAGGCACCAGAAACTCTAATCAACAGTCACAAACTTTCCCGCTCCTGCTGGAGCCCGAAGTCCCTGCAGCCCCGGAAGTAGATTTCCTGACTTCTTGATGGCCATTGTCAGTCCCTAGTAGAGCTGAGGAGAGTGGACCCCACGAGTGATGAGGAACAGCAATACCTGGGTACCGTGCACTATTGTCAAGTGCAACCCCTTCACAACATTCTACGAACTTGCCCTTTGGATCATTTGTGGCCCAACCCTCCAGCAGGTTTTGTAGCGAAAATCAGAGGTCTAACCCATCCCGAGTGACCGTGGGCTCCTGTGAAGCATTTCCTCAAGAGGCGTCTTTGTGATCCCTTGCCCATTGGCTTGTGGGTCCCCTGAAGACTTTCTTATTGACTCAAAGGGCTACCCTAGTTGCTCCAGTCCTGCCCTCACTCACCCTTTCTGGGTGAGTCCCACAGACCTTGCTAGTCTGCAACACTGACCTTCTTTGATTTCCACAAGACTTGCTGTTGCCAAGGCTTGTTGATTCCAATCTGGTTGCCGACACATCAGTATGCTGCAGACATCATGGAACATTCCGAATCCAGCTGCTGGTCATCGTTGATCCTTTCTGGACCTCGTGAGCGAAGAGTCAAAACACCCTTGATCACCTGAAATCACCCGACTTCCGTGTGCAACCAGCTTCCTGGCCCCCGGTTACTGGCAAGTGACTGTGAATACTGTCCCTTCAATTTTCAGGTCATCTGCATCTCGAATCCAGCCTTGGATTCCACCGGACACTTCCCAAGTCTTCGCAAGCAGCAAATCTTCTTTGGTCTCCATAGAGAACAGCGACGCGACCCGACACCAAAAGACACCTATGCACCCGGCTTCCCTGGGTGAGGTAACTCGTGCACTCCGGTGCCCTAGTGTGTGTTGGCCCTCTAATTACTTACCTTGTAAGTGGCTTGCTTGTAGACCTCCTCGAAGTACCCTAAAACTTTAAAAATCCAACCGCTCCATTGTAATCAATTGGGAACCCGCGGCTGTGTTCTCACACTGCATGCGTCTCCCGTGGGTCTGATACTTACTTGCTTTCACTGCAGTAGTGAAGCCCCAGCGATTCTACAGGCCCTAGGCCTTGTCATTCTTCAAGTCGACTTTCCTAAACCTCTTTTTTAGTATATGGTCTGGTACGCCCATAGGGCCCCAGCCATATTTGTGCTTAACTTATTGTGAAACGTTGATATTTGAATGTGTTCCTGACTTCTAATCTCATAAAGAGATTAGTAGAGTGTGTCTAGTAATAAATACATATATATTTGATATATATACCTGTGGGGTGTCCTTTCGTTTGGTAATTCAAGAGATTATAAGGTAAAACAAGCTGCTTTACATTCCTCTGAGACTTAGCCTGAAGGCTGCTCGCCACAGCTACCACTAGGATAGCTTTCTGTAAAAGGTTGTCTTGAACCTATCTACCATAAGAGCCGAATTGGACTGGTGCAAGGTGGCCACTATAACTAGTGACCAGCATATGCCAGGCCAACTTCTCACACAGTGATAAATGCCTCGATTTTGATATTAGCACTGCATTTATTGTGTGAGAGTGGGACTAGGACAGCAGAACACCACTATATCTACAGGTATGACTAAAAACAAATGATGGTCCATGCCAAAGGTTAGAGGGATGGCCTATCTGGTAGTTCCTATCTGGCAGTTGTAAGACGTTGGCCTGGTATATGCTGTTCACTAGTTAAAGTGGGCACCCTGTACCAGTCCAAAACCCCCTCATTGGTTATAGGTTAAAGACAATCTTTATTGAAAGCTATCCTAGTGGTAGCTATGGAGAGCAGCCTTCATCACAAAATGGCGGCCCACGGGTCACTCGGGGTGACTAGGCCGACAATCTTCGGAGGATCTTCTGCTCGAGGTTGGGGCTACAAGTAACCCCAAGCACGACTTCAAGAGATGTCGAGAACTCAATGCACTTGCAAAAGTGCACGGTGACCAGGAGTGCCAGTTCCACGCTACTCACAAGGGCTGCGGGTCTCAGCTTTGCTGGGGACTCGGGTTAGCCTCTGAGATGTCTGGAAATCCTCTTCCTGGGCTGCAAATACTTCGGAATCCGGCGGGAGCTTCGGAAATGCAGACAAGCAAAATGCTTTGGTGGTGCCTGCCAAGCAGGGGAGTCACTCCTTGACCCCCAAGGGAGATTTCTTCAGTCCTCTAGTCTTTAGTAGAGCGTAGAAGTTCCAGGATTCAGCATCAGAGTTTCGTCCAGGGATATCTAAAGTTCTAGTTACAGCGGTTCCTTACTTATACCTAAGGAAGGGGTTGGACTAGCTCTAGGGACCCACCTATGAGAGGGTTTGGAAAGAGGAGTGGCTACACCCATTTCCTTTGTCCAGTTTCACACCAGTGCAGGGGCTGGAAGCCCCTGAACCGGTTTGAGCTGAACTATGCACAGGGACACCAAATGTGCCCCCAGTGCAGGACTTCAAAGCACTCAGAGAGTGCTCCCACCCAGCCCCAATACACATAAACCTGTCTGGGAAGTGGTTACACCTCCCTGTGACAGGAAACCTATTGTCCAGGCCTCCCCTGCCGGAGTTTCGGTCAGCAGCAGGAGGCCAGACCCATGTCTGTGGCTGCAGCACCCATTTTGTGATGCCAGGGCTCTATTAGATTTTTACCGGGTGTACCAGTGCTGTCATGTCTCTCCCTCTAGAAGGGTGGGATCATATCCTCACATCAAGAACTGATGTGGGGGTATACTTCCAAGGTGTTTGACACAAACACGACATGTTTCCGTGCAGTCAGTCCAAAGTTAGCATTAACCATTTAAGATATAATGTACTTAAGAGTATATGGTCAGGCTGCACCACTGACAACCCCGGAGAAGAGATTCCGAAGGCTGCAGAGGGGCTCAGCTCATGCCTGGGCACCCTCTGACATATAACCAAGCACCCTGCCTTCAGGCTTGATAAGGCCTGCCATAGGGTTGACTTATATGTTACTATGTGCAGTAATTGGTGAGGTATAGTGAACCTATACCTCAGTAAGGGGTGCATGCACCTCCTTACCCAGGCTGCAGTAGCAGACCCATGGTATCATTTTGCATGGCTTTCCAGGGGTGGCACAATACATGCTTCAACCCCTGGTAGGCCTCTGGGGTACCAATGCCCTGGGTACATAGTATACCATATACTAGGGACTCACAAGGGTACCTCAGGATCCAATCTGTGGTGTACCTAGAGTACATGCAATCAATTTAGAGAGGAAGCAGCTAGGCTGGGGCCCTGAATAGCAGGGTCCCAGCCAGACTAAAGTTGAAGAACAGTGAAACTCCAGCAAAAAGTGGGGGTAAACATGTGAAGCAGATCCTACTCTCCTACAGCAGTTAGGTATAGCAGGGGACTAGAAGTTTGTTATAACCTCCTAGGAACTGAATCTAAGGCAGCAAGGTTAGCATACAATTTTTCTAAGATAAATAAAGTTTGAAAAAGAATTGTAAGTTATAACAATCGATCTATTCTTAGCAAATGTAGGTATTTCAGAATCATGGAATAGATATCTTGGGTGACATAAAAATCCAAGGTCAATGGATGGTGACATGTTGAAAAAAAAGCGATATAGTGCCTAAGGTTATGTTTTTATCGATCAAGTTATTAAGCATAAATAGAACGTGGTATAAATCAAAATACATCTATGTTAGCATTTTGAAGTGTGAGCCAGTCTGCATAAGCATGAGCAATACACAAACAAAATACATGTAGTTCAATTCAATTTGAAATGTACCTTACTAGATTTAATTTTTCATTTTTGCAAATCGCATGAATATTTGACCTATAAAGGGGTAATGAGTGACTGGTGTATTTTAATCAGAGTCAAAACACAAACGCTCCTCCCTCAACCCACTGCGCCATGTTTAGTGATGAAAGTGTTAATGCTTAGGGTCTTTCCCTGAGACATAGAGAATTATTCCAGAGGAGCTAAAAAACACAGGCTTCTCTGAAAATACATTCATCAACACACAGCAATTACACATGCATGCAGACCTGGTAGAGGGTTATAAGATGACAAAGTGGCTCAGACTCTATTAAACACTTAGACTGGGTGAGCAGGTATTTCCACTCTAGAAGTAATCGAGTCACAATGTTCTTTTGCATCCACATTGGGCATGAGTCTTATGGAGGACGGAAGCCGGTTCCTGCGTTAAAGGGCCATGCAATTGCTTTTGCTGGGGGCGTACCCCGCGATATCCATGGATTTTTGACACTGCCCCAAATGTATGAGAAATCGTGAATCTGAGGCGGTGCCAAAAACATACTCCTCCACTTGGGAGGCGTAAGGGAGGCACAACGAGGAGAAATTTCTTCATTTCTCCTCATGTTTCCTTTTTCGAAGTGTGCTGCATTCTGCAGCACACTTAGAGGTCCATTAGGATGGCTGGCGGAAAAGCACCCTAACCGCCATGGAAGCGTAAAACAACTGCCCGCCGGCACAGTGGGAAAACCGCAGCCAAATTAGGATCAACCACCCCAAAAAAATTACCATGGTGGTCGGATTTGCGGCAGAAAAACACTAACCTGCCTCAAGTATAGCGGAGACACCGCACCGGAAATTAGGATATCCCCGACGGTCCCACGGTATGTACTGCTGTCTCCGACCGCCGCGGTCGCACAATGGGATGAATGGGAGAGCCAGCGGAAAAGATGAAGCACAGCCACCGCGGCGGACGATCCGTGAAAAATATGTCAGACAAAGCAAAAAACCCACAAGAAGGCCAAAAAGTGCGCACAGAAAACTAGCCATGCCCCCCAATACACACAACACACCCCAATGACACACCCACATGGCAAAAAGAAAAATACAAATCCCAGGACAACACACCTGACAGCAAAACCCCAATTGGACACACCCATATAGCTGAGTATAAAACCAGCCCCTTCCCTGACCACAATCCTTTGCAATACTCCAGGAGAGAAGGGACACATACCCCAGCTGACAGGAGAGGCAAAGGACACAACATCACTAGCCACACCACACACAGCCCCACCACCACCTCTACACCTGCACAACTAACCCGCCTGCACAACACACACCATACACAGCACAAACACAAACACCACTCACACCCCTGCACCCACAACCACTTTGCACACCACACACCATGGCCACACAAAAAATGCCCAAATTCACTGAGAGTGAGTTGAAGGTCATGGTAGATTAGATAGAGTGGAACCACAGCTTTATGGTACCCTGGTCCAACAGACACCATTAGCCACAAGGACACAAATGTGGGCAATTGTAGTCCAAAGGGTCAATGCAGTAGGGACCACCCCAAGATCATAAAAGGAGATCATGAAGCGGCGGCATGATCTGAAGAGGGTGGTCAAGGAGAGGAGGAGCAAGAAGACGACTGGCGGTGGCCCTCCCATTCCACAAAAACCATTCACACAATGGGAGGCGAAGGTGCTTGCCATACTTCATCCAGAGAGTCTCACAGGAGTAGCCGGGTGAGTGGAGGCTGGTAAGTACAAACAAATGACTACCACCACTCTGCTATGTACTGTCTTGCACAACTACAAAGCTACACCACCTAGGACTCATACCATCCATCTGCACCACACAGTCACAAAAACATGGCTCACAGATCCAACATTCACCCATCCCATTCTCCCCAAACATAGCTACCAACATTACCATGGGGGCATGTGTACAGGCAGACAGCACTACAACTCCCACCAGGCCCCCTGTCCCACAACCTAGCAAGATGGATCCCTCCCACCACCCCACCCAGAAGCATGTGTCAGCCATTACACAACCCACATCAAACTCACAGGTAGCTAGCCATCTTCCCTAGGAGGGTGTCTGGGAGTGGGGGGGGCTGCACCACTACTCCCACCATGCCCCTTGTCCCACAGCCTACCAAGATGGATCCCTCCCACCACCCCACCCAGAAGCATGTGTCAGCCATTACACAACCCACATCAAACTCACAGGTAGGTAGCCATCTTCCATGGGAGGGTGTCTGGGGGTGGGGGGCCTGTACCACTACTCCCACCATGCCACTGTCCCACACCTGAGGAGGATGGAGCCCTTCCTCCACCCCACCCAGAAGCAGTTGAAAGCCACTGCAGTACACCAAACAAATTTACAGGTAAGTAGCCATGGGAGGGTGATTGTGGGTGGGAGGCCAGCACTGCAACTCCCACCATGCCCCCTGTCCCACACCTCAGCAGGATGGAGCCCTCTCTTCACCCCACCCAGTAGCAGTTGGAAGGCATTGCAGTACACCAAACAAACTTACAGGTAGGTATCCATCTTCCCAATGAGGGTGTCTGGGGGTGGGGGACCTGCACCACTACTCCCACCATGCCACCGTCCCACACCTCAGCAGGATGGAGCCCTCCCTCCACCCCACCCAGAAGCAGTTGGAAGCCAGCACAGTACACCAAACAAACTTACAGTTATGTAGCCAGTACGTGCACCCACCCATGTGTCACAAATTAAATAGTGCCATATGACAACACCAGCCCTCTCATTGCACAAAGAGGCATACCTAACTTATTGTCAAGCAAAGTGTGCACACAGGTAAGCTAAGGAAACTGTCACAGCCACCAAAGTGTGACACACCAATGCATAAGTAGAAGAAAGTCAGGGCACAATCATGCACAGCACCTAGTTACATGTGCAACGCCATGGGGCAAGTGCAACAAGGACCATTCGAAAAATATGAAAGCATGTGTGGTGGTACAAATCAAGATATGCTCATGACAGGGCAGAGGGATGCAGGAGATGACAATGGCCAGTCCATGGCCAGATGTGACATCTGTCAGGTCAAACAAATCAACAAAGAGTTCTCAATGTTATGGTAAGCAAATTTGTATAGCGCACGACTCACCCGGGGGTATCTCGGCGCTTGCCTAGTGAAAAGAGAGTGGAAGCCAGAGTCAGGTTGGGACATAGATTCAGAACAGAAAGGCTTTCAGCTGTTTCCTGAAGACGGTATATGAGGTGCATTCACGCAGTGCAATAGGCAGTTGGTTCCAGTACCGAGGGGCAAGGTACGAGAAGGCTTTGCCCCCAGTGCGACTACGGCGTATTCGAAGAACTTTTAAGAGGGCTAAGGAGTTAGATCTAAGGTTGCGACCAGAAACCTGTTTGGTCAGTTTCTTTTGCAGATAATAGGGGCCTTTGCCATTTAAGGCGTTATATGTGAGGCAGCAGATCTTAAAATGGGACCTCTTCCTCACAAGTAACCAGTGGAGTTCTCTCAACAAGGGGCCTGAGGGGGAACCTGGCGGACAATTCATAATCATTCTTGCTGCGGTGTTTTGGATCACCTGCAGTTTAGCAAGCAACGTCTTGCCTACTTCAGCTAACAGTGCATTTCCATAGTCCAGGCGGCTGATCACCATAGCCTGGACCAGGGTTCTACGGTGTTTGGTGGGCAGATAGGGCAGAATCTTGCGTAGGAGACGTAAGCTATAATAACTGGAGGTAGTAATAGCAGCAATGTGATCTTTCATAGATAGTGTCTGATCCAGTTTTAAACCAAGATTTTTCACAGATTGTGAAGGGATGGGGGCGGCTCCCGGTTGAGACGGCCACCAATCCTCGGTCCAAATGGTTGAAGCTTTCCCCATTAACATAACCTCGGTTTTACTAGGATTCAACTGAAGGCAATTCTCTGTCATCCAATTTGAAATGGTGAGCATACCTGCTGAAAATCGGATTTTCTCAGCTTCTATGTCAGAACCGATGGAAAACCTCAGCTGACTATTGTCAGCATAGGAGATTATCTCGAACCCTAATGGTTCTACAGTTTTTGCCAAAGGAGCCATATAAACATTAAATAGTGTAGGACTTAAACAAGAGCCCTGTGATATGCCATTATCCAGGCAAATTTTCTGTGAAAGATAGGGTCCGAGCACAATCATTTTATGTCTATCTGACAAAAAATTCTGCAGCCATTTCAGGGCTGTGCCTTGAATACCACACAAATGTAGTCTCTCCACGAGCTTTGAGTGTGAGATGGTATCAAATGCCGCGGAGAGGTCTAGGAGGATCAGAAATACTGATCCTCCAGCATCCATTACCTGCCTCAGGGAGTCAGTCACTGCCAGGATAACGGTCTCAGTGCTAAAACCTGGATGGAACCCTGATTGTGAGGGCTCCAGAATTTTATTAGACTCGAGATGTGAGCTCAGTTGCCTTTATTTATTGCGGTTTCCAATTGTTTGCCCAGCAGGGGTAGCAAAGATATTGGTCGATAATTGCTGAGTATCTGAGGGTCGGCTGTTTTTTTTTTTAATATAGGCCGTACATAGGCTTCTTTCCAAGGAGTAGGAATGATGCCTGATTGGATTGAGCAGTTTAAATTTTTTTGAATTTCGGGAGCACAGCTAGTGGATAGCAGGGCCATTATTTTAGACGCTCAAGGGTCACATGGCGAACCAGATTTAGCAAACACATGTTGTGCCAGGCTCTAGATGGCAACAAGACCCTGTAATCCTTAATTGTGCACGGGTCTCATGGTATGCTTTGACACCTCACACCATGGATAAGTAATGCCTGCACCACTGCATCATGTCAGGAAGCACAGTAGTGCACATAGTCAACAATGTGATGATCTGTCAATTGTGCAGTGTACAAAAAGTGAATGACACACAGCTAACACAAAGCTTGCCGGGCGCACTACAATGACCATTTCACATCTGACCCACAGGTGATCAAGAACTCACTGCAGAGGACAACACCAGCAACCTGCAGAGCCAGTCTCACCCCCCAGTACATGGACTCTCCGATGTTGACTTCCAGGATTCCATGGATGATGAGCTCGAGGCCGGCCCATCTGGTGTGCCAGGGAGCAACAGGTCCCAGGACCCCATCGTCCCCCCACCACATCTGCGCCAACAACAACTTCACAGCAGACCCCTGCTCTCAAGGTATGTGTGGCCACCACCACCACCACCACCAGTGCTGCCTGCAATAATCTCCCTGTCCCAGAGGATGACCAGCACACACCACCGACGGAGGAGGGCAGGGAGAGGATGCGGGTGCCCACAGTGGTGAGGCAACAGATCCGTGGCAGCAGGGCAGGTGGGAGGGGCAGGGTTACCCATGGACACCAGGAGGCTGGGACCCAATCCCTGGAACACATCACCAGAGTCCTGGGCACATACGAACAGGCCCAGGGACGAACGGGCCGGTCGGACGAACTGTTGCATGAGCTCATCCTGCTGATGAGGTCCATCGACACCCGCATGGGACAAATCGTGGACCTCTTGGGCCAGCAAGTGGTGGTACTGAGGGACAGGCATGCGCCACAGACAACACCTCCACCTCCCTCTGGTGGGCCGCACAATGACAGTTCACCATCCTCCCCTGCGCCCATAGAGAGGGGTGAGTCCTCAGACCCCACTGGCCCTGAAGCAGGGCCCCCCCTGCCAAACGACGAAGGGGCCATCCCATGAAGACCCTAGGAGTATCTGGAGGCCAAGCACCTGCCAGACGCCAGTCACAGAGCCAGCCATGATGGCAACCCTCTCCACCCCTGCATTGACTTTTTGGACTGTCCTTCCCTACACTGCCTTGTGAATGGCATCTGTCTGTTGGACTGGGTCACCACAGCAATGTGGTGACCACTCAACTCTCTCATCTACCACAACTGTCAACTCACTGCTCCACCCCACCCCCCAATAGAAATGTACACCCCCCTCGCATCTCACCATGGCAAATAAAATATCCTTACACACATGTTGCGGTGTCTGCTCCGTCTTTATTGCAGGATGTACAGTCTTCACCATGATCACAATGTACCAGGAGCATGGGCTATATGTAGGCAAGGAAAAATCGAAGGCACCTAGGGAAACACAACAGAACTACTTCCACTGGTCTGGGTGTGGCATCACAGACATCACTCAACTCCTACCATCAGGATAACCCAACATGCACATGTCACAGTGGGCAACAAGTGTCAACATACACTTCCTGTAGATGTTCCCAGATGACCTGTCCCAGAAACATTGCCAACCACCACTGAGTCCACAACTGACTGCTACTATAATTCTCACATGCCCCTTCACGACATCAGCAATATCAGCAGACAATGGGTATTTTGCACATTGACACCCACCTTCAAGTGAAGTAGCAGATAATGAGCTGTTCACGCAGGTCAACACCTTCCTCCTCTCCACTGTCCTCATCACTGGACACGGCTTGGTTTGCAGGCTGGGGCCTTGGGTCCTCACCATCATCCAGGACCAGGGGAATCTCCTTGCGAATGGCTAGCTTGTGGAGCATGCAGCATGCCACTACAATCTAACACACTACCTGGGTGAGTATGCCAGTGCACCTCCGGTCTTGTCCAGGCAGCGGAAATGTGATTTGAGCAGACCAAAAGTACGCTCCACCACACGACGTGTCCTCCCATGGGCCTCATTGTAGTGGACTTCAGCCGGGGACCTGGGATTCCGCAGTGGGCTCAGCAACCAGGGACAGTTGGGATATGCAGAGTCACCTAGGTATGACAATCACAAATAGACATTGCAATGTCTCAGAGGCTGAGGGCAGCAGGTCACACACCCAGCACACCACACGACTAAGCATACTCACCCACAATCCATGCACGCTCGGGAAGAAGATTAGCCATCAGCTGGGGCACAATGCTGTTCCGCAGGATGTAGGAGTCATGGGCCGAGCCTGGGAATTTGGCACACATGTGCGAGAATGTCATATCTGCCAGGCACACCACCTGCACATTGATGGAGTGGTAATGCTTGCGATTGCAGTAAATGTGCTCACTCGCCTGTGGTGGCACAAGCCCGACATGTGTGCAATCAATGGCCCCAACAACATTGGGGATGTGTCCAAGTGGATAGAAGTCTCCCTTCACAGCTGGCAATTTAGCACCCCTGGGGAAATGGATGTATCTGTCCTTTTATAGCATCATGGCGGACAGTACATCACGCAGCACCATGCTGAACATCGGTTGTGACATCCCACCAGCACTGGCCACTGGAACGATCCAGTGGCAAAAAAATGCAGGGCTGCCATCACCTTCTAAGTAGGGGGTGAAAGCTGTTGGATATGTCCTGTGGGGCTGCAGGTGGGGCTCCAACAGATCAGAAAGGGTTTTCAGGGTGGCTCTGTCCAGGCGGCATTTCCCTTTGATTGCAACATACTCCATGTCCTCCAGCACCATCAAGTGACAAATCAAATTTGGCCTCCTCCTAGTGGAGATGATAGTGAACACATGTCAATGCAATACATCATGAGATGTGCACAGCACATCACGTTCTGGATGACACAATGACAACAATGACTGACATCAACCTTGACTAACAGACCAGCTCACATGTAGGGAAACCTTCATGTGCACAAAGGCCACACCTGTCAACTTACACAAGACAAGTACCTCAAACACCACCTTGGTCAATGTGAATGGACATAAGGATACGGCCACATTTCAAATGGGCACACCTGGGAGTATTGCATCCATCACATGTGTAACTAATCGAACCCACTGTCTCATACCTAGCTGCTGTACCTGTCACACCTCAATGCGTCATTACAACCTGGCACACATCTACAACACAATGACCACAGTCGGCGCAGGACTGACGAATGTGTGCATGAGCAGACATGAGAGGCAATGCAACATAGTTCATCATTCATTGAGATGCGCATCGCTGTGATTGTCACTACACCTTAACACATTGATATGTGTACACATTGTAGAGTCCAGAACAGCACTGTCCTGCCTACACCAACATCAAATCCATAAGTGACATGTGAGTGGGTACAGGCCAATCTACGAAACACACACACAAACATGCCATGTGTAGCCATCAGTGGAGTAAATGGGAGATTGTCCTTGTGTGCACAGTAATGTTCCATTGACCATCTTGGCACTGTGCACTGTTGATGTTTGACAGATGGGCATTGCAATTGTATGGCACCCATATCGCGGTAGCCACCGCCTGCCCCGTCGGTGTATCACCAGCACCCCCATTCACACAAGTGCGGTAGTCATAGGTACGGAGACATGGGGAAATGGTGGTGGGCATGCTCTGCCGCTAAAATCGCAGTAGCGCACACCAGGCCCCTGCGGTGTGTCACCGCCATGAAGCATGCCCACGAGTCAATACGAAGCTCGATAGCAGTGGCATGATGCAATTTGGAAGATCACGGTAGGCGTGCTCTGCCACCGCGGAGGCAGACATTGGCTGCATTTGAAAGATGCAACATCGCGGTAGCGCACCCCGGGCCCCAGCGTTGTGTCACTGCCATGGAGCTGTCCCTAGAGCCAATGCGAAGCTCGATAGCGGTGGCATGATGCAATTTTGAAGATCGCGGTAGACGTGCTCCGCCAAAGCAGAGGCGGACATTGGCTGCATTTGAAATATGCACCATTGCGTTAGCGCACCCTGGGCCCCAGCGTTGTGTCACCACCATGGAGCATGCCCTTACAGCCAAAAGGAGCTCAATTGCGGTGGCATGATGCAATTTGGAAGATCGCGGTAGGCGTGCTCTGCCACTGTGGAGGCGGACATTGGCTGCATTTGAAAGATGCACCATCGCGGTAGCGCACCCCGGGCCCCAGCGTTGTGTCACCACCATGGAGCATGCCCTTACAGCCAATGGGAGCAATGATTGTGGTGACATGATGCAATTTTGAAGATCGCGGTAGGCGTGCTCTGCCACCGCGGAGGCGGTCATTGGATGCTTTTGAAAGAGAGCTGGACCACCAATTGCTGCAGCTTAGCACCTTTGAAACGACCCCAGGGGGCTATATATGTGTGGGAGTGAGCCTCACATTTCCACTGCTCCCAGAGCCTGCTGCCAGAGACCCCTCACCTGCTGCTGCCTCCAGAGCCTGCTGCCAGAGACCCCTCACCACCCAAATCGGCTGCTGTTGTCTCATGTCCACAGTGATGGCAAGGACAGAGAAGATCCGTGCCAGTCCCTTCACGAGCGAGGAGCTGGAGGTCCTGGTGGACGAGGTGCTCACACAATACCCAAGGCTATATGGTGCCCCAAATGTCGCGGTAAGTCTCCGACAGTGGCGGGGTAGGGCACACATGTAGTTGGACCAATGCAGTGTGTGCCTGGGAGTGTGGGGTAGTGTCATGCACTGCCTGACATGCTGTCTCCAGTGGGAGGGTGTGTGTACACAATGCCACAGCTTTCCCTCCCTGCACATATATGTTTGAGTGACCTGTGTTGTGTTGTCAGCCATACAGTGACACAGAAGGTTGTTCATGCTGTAGTCAGGACAGAGATTGCTTGGCTGGATGGCTGTGTGCGCCCCTGTAGTCCATCTCAGTGAGAGCCCAGCTGGCTTGCACAGTCCCCACCTACAAAGACAAGGACACCTCACTTAACTTACAGAGTATGACATCAGTCTTTTCACATTGCACTCCAGCTATGGGTCATCTCAGCACTGTATTTTGCACACAACAACCCTTGTGAATGGCATTTTGTATTTGTGAGATCATGTCCCTCAATGTGACCACCATGACACATTCATCTATTCACAGGACAGGCACATTGATGGCTGTGCAGTCTTGGACACAGTGAGTCCACCCCCAAACACAGGTTGACATGTGATGTATGTGTTGCTCAATCCAACAATGGACTGGAGATGTGGGCAGGCTACATGGGTGTTTTAGTGCTGGCATCCTGCATGTGTGTGAGATGTGCAGGGACTGTGTTCCCTCTTACACCTGCATGATTTAACATCAGCTTTTCCCATGCAGGTGTCCCTGATTGACCTATCGTTGGATATGTGATGATTTTGTATCTTGCTGCTATACTGATAGATGTCGATACATGACACTGTGTCACTGATCATTTCCCCCTCTTGTCTCCCATGCCTGCAGCTCAAGGTACACCAGCGTAAAGCCATGTGGAGGGCCATTGCAGCGAAGGTGCGAGCTCTGGGGGTCTCAAACCAACGGAGCACCCACTGCCACAAGAGATGGGACGACATCAGCCGGCTGGCAAAGAATGTGGCGGAGATGACCTGCTTCCTCGCACTGGGCATCTGGCATGGCACAGTATGACACCACTAATGGGGCGCATCTTGGCGGTGACACAGCCTGAGCTGAATGCCCGTTTGAAGGAGTATCAGCAGCAAGCCAGGGGTGAGCATTTGGGGAGTCTGACTTTGGCTGGGAGTGGCTGCATGTGTAGAGAGCATGTGCCAGCGCTGACCTATGTGATGTTGGTAGTGTGATGCTGTGGCATGTAAGTGGCTGCTGGCCTGGGTGCCGGTGGCATGCATTTGCCCTACCTGTAGTCACAAAGGTGATTTGGATGCTGTGCCTTCAAATTACATTCTGCGTTGTGCTCTTCAGGTTTCTTCTGCATTGGGGTAGTCTTGGGACACCCATGGGAGGCAACGGCAGTGTGCCCGATCTGACTGTGCGTACATCAATGCGTCCATTGCATGCACCCAGATTGGGGAGGCCTACATATCTGACAGCAATCTGCACCATTCTATTGTCCCTAAGGTACGACATGGTGGGTGTCATAGGCTAATGTCCATTGTGGACTGTCATGTTGTAGTCTGGGTTTGTGTTGTCCCCTCCTGTTCCATCCAGATCTGTCATTGGCAACAAGTACTGTGCCCCCATCATGTCCTTAGGTGTGCTCAGAGCTAGTTGTGTGTCTGTTTGAATAGAGCCACAAGCAGGGTGTTGTGCTGTCATCATATGGCTCACTCATGCCTGAGTTTCAAGTTTCCACGCACTACTTGGGTCTATATAGTGAGTTGGCATGATGTGATTGCACAGGGTGGTGTGCGACATATAGATTTGGTCAACTTTTGTCATGCATTGCTTGCATATGTTTGTTCTGTTGCTAGCACAACAGCTGCCCAGGAGCACTCTGACACAGATGTCACCAGCACCTCAGAGGGGGACAGGAGTGTGCTGGAGGAATCCCAGCCTGAGATGCAAAGCACCACATCATCTGATGCCAGCGGGGATGATTCCATGTTGGAGGGTAAAGGGAACGGGGACTCTGCATCGACTTCCACCACACAGCGGCCATTGCCCACCCTCCCAGGCACTTCCTCTGGTGCTGCCCGTGTCCGCCTCAGTAAGAGGGGAAGAGTGTCCTTCACCCCTGGCACCGCTGCCCCTACCCCTGTCCCCCCTGCTGCCATCAGTGCTGAGTCTGTGGACCTATTGCACCAGCTGTGTGTAGGCCAGACAGCTCTCCTCAATGCCTTCATTGACCACGACAAGAAATTGGCCCAGGTGGTTGCTTTCATGGAGGGCATACATTCCGACGTGGGTGGGCGGCACCGGACAGTCCAGGCTTTGTCATCAACAGTGACATCTACCCTGCAACAGGCACATAGTCACAGTCCAGCTCTGTTCCCTTTGTCCATCCCCCCTGGCAGTGGGCATGTCTGACGATAGTGACCACGGTCCACATACATCAAAGTCACGATACAGCACACGAAGCACACAGCAGCAGCAACCCGGGCGCAGACCCCATCTCCACAGAAGACCAAAGGCACCCCAGAGCGCAGGGAGAAAAGCCTGTCAGGCAACACCAGTGGACAAAAAGCAAAGCAGCAGACCTCAGGCACACATGCCTCAGTGGCATCCCCATTCAAGGACTCTCCTGCCCCTAAAGCATCTCGCAAAGAGAAGCATACAGTGTCCGTGGCCACCAAGGAGGTTGTGCATGCCAAGGGTACACCTAGGAAGGGCTCCAAGGCAGAATCACCAACCACCTCGACTCCCATTCCAAGTCCAGTGAAGCAGGGGCCGGAGGGCACTGTAGGGGTAACACCTAGTAAACAGGGGGGGGGCAGAGGTGAAGCCAGGGAAAGAGTTCCGCTGGGTCCAGCACATCACCAGAGGGGCTGCCAGCGCCTGCACCTGCAGCAGCTGTGGTGGTGATTGTGCCTGTTGTGCCCACACCACTTCCCATTGATCAAGAGTCAGACAAGCCATTTAGGATCCCCAAGAAGTGGAAGGGCACCCCTCCACAATCTCCCAGCCACACCGTGTCACCCGTCTGCATGAATCCACCTCCACGAGCCACTACACCACCTGGTCCAAGCAGCCC